>NC_089277.1:38826322-39126322 GCF_963678975.1 Dysidea avara | reverse complement strand
TAAAAAAATCACTTAGTCATGGATAAAATTTGGAGGAGTATGTTGCTCCAGCATTCCAAACACTCCTTTAAAGCTATCCCTGCAGGCCACACAGGTATACTACAAATCAAAATTTTCTAATTCTATATATATATAGCTCATTCACAGACTATATAGTACTGTAATTCACATGAAGTTACATGAATTAAAAACATTTGGTGCTATCACTGTAATTCATGATCTAACTGTATAATGATCTGTGCTCAAATCACACACTCTATAGCTAAATAATAGTTGCTACACAAATGTACGTATTATGTTACAAACACTATAATACTGTATATTTACATAACTTTTCACCTGTAGCAGCTAGCTATGTCCCAACTATACTATAATACTTATCTCTGATTGTGAGTTATATCCTACTGATATTTCCCTTAACGATACATTATAATTATTATGTTGTACTGTTAGTATGGCTTTCCTAAATATCAACTCTCAAGTCAAGTATGTAGGAACAAAACATTTGAGCTTAGTTAAACTATGTAAACTGCATGATGGATTGTGTAAACTTGCAAGTGAGTCTGATGACTCATAGGCTGTGGATGTTAACTCTGGAATAGCACTGAGTCAACAGGTATATCAGTGGATTAGTACACTAAAGAGGAGAGTGATGCAGAATTCAAAGATAGTGTTAGTATTAGTAAGATCTAGATATGGTGTGCAGGGCTGCAGGCTAGTGTGTGGAGGCTGCTTGATCACGTATAGAAGCTTTGGAGTCATCCAGACACTGTAGCTTATCTAGGCCCAATGGTGGCTTGTGTTGCCACCTATGCCAATAAATGTATGTTTCACTACAATAGAGAGATCACTCTATCCATGTCAGTACAATACCAATAAAATAAACTAAGGTAAATGCCAACTCTTAACATGATATAATTTGGACTGTATTACACACTGATAGCTAACAGCTAGTAAACAGTCACAATTAGTGGCTTACCTGTGATAAAAACCAAACATTAGAACCAAATTTCGTTGGATTACCGTAGCTTTCAGATTTTTGATCGTTATTTCCAGGGGTGCCATGTAGTTCCAGGCCAGTTAAAATCATCCATTTAAGTACATATAAAGTGGACCCTTGGTTATCCTAACCACAATGGCATCAGCTAAAATTGTTCAGATGCAATACATGCATTTAGTTGGAATACACTTATAGGGCATACACAATACTCTAATAGTACAGTCATTTCCAATTTTGGATAAGCGAGCTAGGGTACTGGGTTAGATAATAACTGAGGGCCTAGTTTGTTATACCATATAATTGTTAGTTTTAATAAGCAATCAAATTATTACTAGTTGCCGCCACCTATAATGAACAGGTAGAAAGTAAACTGATGGAATGTATAGGTAAAGCTATAAAGAGATCACAGCATAATGTAAAGGTACATGACCAACATTGCCAATGTGGTTCATCAGTGAACTATGTATTATTATTACTGCTGTCTATACAGTGAAACCTGTCTAATCAGGTCACTGTATAAAGAGGTCACCTGTTTAAACTGGCCATTATAAAATCCCCACATGTACTAACTGTGTACAAAGTGACCTGTTTAATGCAGCCACCTCCTTAATGAGGTCAGAAAATTTTGTCCCTATGATGACCAGAATAGACAGGTTTCACTGTACTAGGGTTGGGTGACATTGAATTTGTGACATGCGATTATTGCATGAGTCATTTAATGTGATTATTGCAATATTGTAGGTGAAAATTGAAACACAACTACCAGGGGTTTGAAAAGTCCATATAATTATATATGACTGCTTGTTTCACTGAGAATTGGTTTTAATTTCTTTGCTAACAATTAAGTCTACCAATTGACATAGTTAGCAATAATATGCATGAACTATATCATGCAAATATGAGGTCTAGAAGAGACACAAATTATAGATGATAAAAAATAATGCGATAATTATTGTGATATGTGATATATTGCCTATGCGATAATATTGCGAAGGTAAAATATATGCAATAATAGTACTGTGAGCACTTGCTTGGCGATGTATTGAAATATTGCCTAACTCTAGTCTATACTTGAGGGTGTAAAGTGTACTACACCTTCTAGCACCCTAACACTCTGGATTTACACCTCTTCATGCTGTGCAGCTGGTGTTATAGTTATTGCAACACCCTACCACTCCTTTGTAACACCCTGCGAGTGTTAGGGACCCGCCTATTATGCTCAAAATTTTACTTAATATGCTATGCTGCACTGCTCAAAATTTTTACCTATTAGTTTCGCATCCTCCTGTACTCAAAATAGCAGTGCGGGAGGGCAGATTTTTATTTTATTTTTTACTGACCAAATAGCTGAATTAGCTAGCTAAAATGACTCAGAATGCAGTTTTCTTAGACTGCTCTAGCAAGGTAGCAACTTTAGAAGGTGCTGGGTAGCTGCAGCAGCCACCAGTGGTGTAAAAATTTTTGATGAGGTAAGAAAAATGGCCATGCAGGCGGGGATGAGAAACTAATAATTAAGTTTACATGTGGCCTTATGCTCACATTATGCTCAAGCTTTATGCCTCGTTTCCCATGTTTTGCTAGTAAATTTGCACTTAATAAGTGGCTAAAGCAAATCTTCACTCTTCAAAATGCACGTACAGAAAAGATCGATATACTCTAATAGAACAGTCAGCTGCCTGATTGTTCTATTAGAGTTATTGACTGTTCTATTAGAGTATATCGATCTTTTTCTGTGATATATATTTTTACCATCAAGGATTTGTAGTATGGCTCGAACATTTTTTCCTATTATGCTAGCATTATGCTCAATGCTTCCAGGCACCTATTATGCTCATAATTATGCTAGCATAATCAGCGGGTCCCTAGCGAGTGTCATTATTATTAGCACTTTACATTGGCAAGCACTGAAGGTCTGACATCTGACAGCAACATGTGCTGCAGCCTTTGGATTACCTAACTTTAAATGATTACTTAACCTACCTAACAATAAGGTGAAACAGATATGGGTCAAAGAAATCTCTCCTACTGTATGTACCCCAGGATTCAAACTGCAGGCCACCCATGTCTAGTCGAGTGCCCACACTCAGTCTCCTCCGGGAGGGATGGATTTTCTTCCTTTAAACCTATGTATGTATGTATGTATGTATGTATGTATGTATGTATGTATGTATGTATGTATGTATGTATGTATGTATGTATGTATGTATGTTATGTATGTATGTATGTATGTATGTATGTATGTATGTATGTATGTATGTGTGTACGTACATACGTATATGTATTTATTATTATTAGCACTTTACAGTATCACAGTACCATTTCACCACCTTTTTAACACCTAAAGGGATTTATTTTTTAAACATGCAAGTGGATGATACCCTTAAAGGTGTTATGACTACACCTGAATTCTATTAGTGCATGAGCAAATGACCCATTAATAAATTGGTACTATCACTTTGGGAGTCTATGACATAGCAAGCATCATCATGTTGTCAGGGCAGATTTGTTGAAAACACTTATTGAAAGCTTAGTGCTCTCTCATTTACTATATTCACTCAGTTTTGATTCCTCCACTTTCCCAATTATATCTTCAGAAGATACAGAGAATACCAAATTGTGCTGTAACCTTTCTGTACCTATGATCATGTAAGCCATGTCCATCATTATTCATCACTGAACTGGCTTCTATTTGAGTTTCAGGCTCAGCATCTCAGCATGTGTGCTATGCATATGGAACCACCTAATTGTGATAGTTTAGTCAAACACATTCATATTGAACAAGCCCAGACAATATATATTATCTGTCCAGCCAGCTGATTGCCATCTTTCATTTACTCAGAGAATCAGAGATATTGTCATTCTAAGACAAACAACAAAGGAACCTTCCGAAGCAGGGGCGGATTTAGGGGGGGGGGGGGGGGGGGGGGGGGGCTAAGGGGGCTATAGCCCTCTTTTCTCTATTGACCCAGTACTTGGCCATCATAACTCAAAATCCTCTATGTCCATCAAAAACAGACACTAGCAACACAAAATAATGATAAAACTATACCTATTGATTAATACTGTTCCAGAAGAAGGTGGGCTCTATTCTGCAAGAGTTCTCCAAGAAATACTTTCAATTGTGGGTTGCATCTCCATAATTACAAAATATTCGATTGTGGGTTTTGTTTTATTAAGATAATTGGCAGTGTTTTCCACTATGGATAAGAGGTAATCTTTTAATCAAAGGATATGGTTGACCCTTTTCAAAAGTGAGTTATATGGTTGGTTTAGAGTCATAATATTAGTCTAGTAGCTTTTATCAGTACCATCTCAAGCCATCTTGCAAAAGTTATATACTGATGTTAAAACTGCACCAGGTGTGATGACCCCAGTATGTTGTATATGTAACTAGCTAGATTGATCTAGGCTAGCTAGCTGTCATAACAACTCCAAAAACAGAAAGCTCATAGCTAACTGCATGGTCAATAGACGTACCAAACAAAAAGCCAGAGAATATAGCAAACCACAAAATATTAGTAGTCGATGGTCCACCATGATTACTTATACAGTGAGGTGCCAATGCCGCAGCTATGCCCTTAGGTCCTTAAAAGCTGAGTAGCCCTAAGCAAGAGAGGATATATTGATTGTGATGTTAAAAGATCGTTCTAATCTCAACACCTTTTAGCTATGCCCTTAGGTCCTTAAAAGCTGAGTATCCCTAAGCAAGGGGGGATATATTGATTGTGATGTTAAAAGATCGTTCTAATCTCAACACCACCTTTTAGCTAACTACGTATACTACACCAGCTTTTATCCCACAGATTTAAATAGAAAAGGAGCTGATTCATTAGTGCAGATCCATGCACCTACTGGCTAGCTACAGTATGCAAATGAAATTTATCATGGTGCTCAGCCTTGAAATTAAAGTACTGAAAAACTCCTAAAATGTTCTCAGATTCAATATAAGAGAGCCTAATTTTCAAAAAGACCCCAGCATGCTTTGCATGCTGGTGTGCTTCACACACTAATACCTTTCTTCTATTACAGACATAACATGAATCTTATCAGTAAATCTCTGCATTATAATACCCATTAGAATCTAAAGAATTATCTTGCTAACTACCTATGTTCTTCTCCAACCTAGCTCCCACTTTTAAAAAATCCTAGATCCGCCCCTGCTTCCTTGGTGGCACTGGCAGGATTTGTCTTCCACATTAGTTTCACATTATTTTTTATTAACTGACTGATAGCTAGTGTGTATGGATATCGAATGCTATGTAGCTATCATATGTGGCAATTTCGGTGGCTGTAAGAGTATCTGGTTCAAAACTGTGGTTGTAGTCTACTACTATCTTTTTGTTGAATGTAATGTAAATCCAGTTGTGTGTTTCTTTGGCAATGGGGGGTATATACTGAGCCGAGAGGCCGGGAAGAGGGTCTGTGCTGACAATAACTGTCTTGACTTTCAGTGATCATTCAATCAATCAGTGATTGATGTCTGACAAGATCAGACTACAGCATTTTCTACCACAACCAAAAAATATGCCATAGAGTATAGAACTTTAATAGGTGGTACCTAGCTAACAGCAAGCTGAGCTGGGCGCAAAGTTTTAGGTAGCTAGCTAGTCAACTGCTCATGCACCATCGATCAATGCTAATTAAGTACGTAACAAAAAAATTGAAAAAGCGAAATCACCGTAGCCACACTTTGTTTACATACGTAGTTTTTAGGCGTAGTTTTGTAAAACAGCCGAAAAGGATTACGGGGTTTAACCGTTGCTCACGCGATACACTCCTTTGTGTCTTTGTGTACCACAGAGTGACTTCGTTGATCCAGGTATGGGTGAAGACGAGGATGTGCCACGAGCGACGTTGACTGATGCATTGAAGGAAATTGTTATTCGATATTGTCTGATAGTATTATGGCTTCCAGTATCGTTAGCAAGTCTGCCGTTATTTCTGCTCGGCTTATCCATTTGGGGATTGCCACCAATTATTTCACCTTGGTCCAGATTTTGGAAATACTTTGTGGCTGTATTTATGGAGGGCACACACGAGGACAATATCCCATTGGTGAACAGAGTGATTGTATTTCTCACAGTGTTGTATACTCTAACAAATGCCCCACTTGTTGGAGTTTTTTGGTTTATAGATGAACTGTTGTTCCCTTCTTATCACAAAGTTGACTTGAAGGAGCCGATATTCTTCATCTCAGCTGTTCGTAGTGGCTCCACTCAACTAGCACAGTATATAGAAGAAGACGAAGAAAATTTTATTGTTCCTAAAGTCCAGGAAACACTGTGTCCTTTTATTTGGATGTGGAAGCTTAATATTCCCCCAAGGGACTTCGCTGGTACAAGACCAGTCCTTCGTAACAACATGTATGCAGAGAAGATCAAGCGCCACAATGCAAATTTTGATAAAACTAATACGATGGGTGCTGTTGTACTAGACTGGCACTTTGGATTTACATCAAGCTTGTTGGGAGCCAGATTTTTGAAGTGGGGATTTCCCCATGTTGCTCCCAAAGATATCCCCATAGACCAGCAGTTTTGCAATAAGTTGTTATCATTTATTGAATGTATAACAAGAAAGATTTACTATTATCGTGGGAAGCCTTCACAACATGTTCTAGTTAAAGGACATTTCCTAACAATTGCTAGAACTTTAGAACACCGATACCCTGATGCTAAATTTTTCACAGTAGTCAGAGACCCAGCACAGCGGTTTCAAAGTACCATTAACTTTTTCAGGATAATTTCGAGCCAGTTTGGGTTGTCCCCAGCTTCTTGGCAGGTGTTGCGTGATTACACGTTGGCCACACAAATTCCTTATTGTGAGGAAGAAATGACATTCTACTATCAATCTGAAAGCAATAAGCTGGTAATACCATTTAGCTTGTACACTAATAACTTGACTGCTACACTAGAGAAGATTTACTCACTATGTAACCTCACCATACCTGAACATATGATGTCAATGGCCAATAGAGCACAACATACTTCACATGATCGAAGTGAGCGCAGAGCCAACTACAATCCTAAACTTAATAGAAGTCTTGCTAGTATGGGAGTGGATGAGGCGAAGTTAAGGGAACAACTGATGACTATATTAACTGGATTAAGGAGATAGAATGTAATTATGTGCAGGCTTCATGAAGCATATTCAAAGTTTTAAAAAAATCATTTTTATATTTGTTTTAGCTAATTGTTCCAAACATACATATTCAATCTCCAAAGTCACTGTCAGTTGAGCCATCATGAGTGGCTCTAGGGAATTTGGGTCATGAGTAGAGGTTTGTAGTTGCTTGTGTCAAAGTCACTGTCAGTTGAGCCATCATGGAGTGGCTCTAGGGAATTTGGGTCATGAGTAGAGGTTTGTAGTTGCATGTGTCAAAGTCACTGTCAGTTGAGCCATCATGGAGTGGCTCTAGGGAATTTGGGTCATGAGTAGAGGTTTGTAGTTGCATGTGTCAAAGTCACTGTCAGTTGAGCCATCATGCATGGAGTGGCTCTAGGGAATTTGGGTCATGAGTAGAGGTTTGTAGTTGCATGTGTTACTATATTAAATTCGATCCTGCTATACCAAGTGGTAACTTGATCCCAATAGTGCCTAAGGAGCCCACACCACCGGATCAAGAATTTATACTCTGTAGTATGCCAAATGGTCTGTGTAGACACAGCAAATTGTGACTGGGCCTGCGAAAATAGGGCATGTGGGCACATAATTTTTGCCTACTTTTTCAAACGTCCATCAATCATAACGTTTTATACCATTATGCTATGGCAATGCAATGTTCAGCTCTTAATCAGCATTTAATGGCTTTATAATGCAATTTACAGAATGCAAATAATTATTCTGTTCCAGTACTGAGATATGACCTTTAGTGTGATGGGGTGTAGTATGTGCCCACATGCCCTGTTTTCGCAGGCCCGGTCACAATGGTGATTGCAGCCCTCATGCACACAAACGTCCTTGCACTTGAGACTGCATAGCATGACTTAGTTGTTGATGCAACTCATGGTACAGTTGTATACCAGACAATCCAATCCAATTGTGTAATTTCTTTAACCGATCTATTATTCACTACCCCATTAGGGACCTGCAAAACTAAGATTTATCTATCCCCTGAATTGACACTCAAGGAGGGAGAATTAACAAGGAACTAGCTAAGAGGAGCTTGAAAAGTGAATAGAAATACGGTGAGCAGAACTTTTCATCAAGAAACGTAAAAAGTTGCTCTAAAGGAAGCTGTTGTGGTTGACTCCTGAATAACAGTGCATCACACACACTCAAGTACAAACAGATGCAAATTGCTAATAGTTAACTTAAACCATGCACAAAGAAATATATGTAAGTTTGTTTAAGTTAAAGTTACTTGTAATAAGAAGTATGTACTTAACTACGAAGTGATTATGTATACATAAGAGTCCCTGGTATACATAATCACTTCTTACTATTTATCTAAATATAACATTAAAATTAGGAGCGAGATTTATGTTTAGAGTAATTTGATAAATTCTTAGAAAATAGTTTTTGGTGCATGTGGCATGTGCATTGTGCTGAAAAAGCTTTAATAACTAATTCCACATGGGGTACTTTGAGATGATAAGTCATTCTCTAAAGCTTCTGTGGATGCAAATACATGAAGGAGCAACACCCTGACTGCCTGACAGATTCCTGTAAGTTCGAGCGTAAATTGGATGGCTGCGCAGCTGCCTATAGGTCCAGTTCTCCTTTCTCCACCTTTTCAGACATACTTAATATAAACAACTTTAAACAGGCTGTAGGACTAGGTGTCCTACAGACCTTCAGTACTTGTGCTGTAAAGCCTTAACAACTTATTAATCTAACTGGAACGGCGCGTGCTAATATATTAGCGAAAAGACGGGAAGGATCTAGTCCGCGGCGCCCGACCCTTTAGTGAGGGTCGGGCGCCGCGAGACTAGAAAGGATCCTGGTTCTGTTGGGCGCTTGGTTGGGAGAGTATAGTGTGACTAGGGACTGCTTATTCGCAACATGTTATCAAACTGTGTAGCTGTTCTTCTTATCTTTCTGGCAGTAGGCAGGATTGCGACTGGACAGGAATTGTGTCGTCCTAACGCTCCTCGTCATGAGTGCGGTACGTTGTAGTCTGTTAGTCTGTAACGCGTGTGCTAACTCACCAATTCGTTAAAACATCCGACGGTTATTTGACATGCCCTCCATTTTGTGGAAACTGCCTAGCGTTCCCGGGTAGAATGGTTACAAAATTAATTCACGTGGGCAAATTTAAATTTATACACTAATCAGTTACATACTGTAGTTAGCTCCCGTGACCTAGAATACGATTTAGTCTGCTCTCTAGCTAGTTAATTATAAGTTACTTATTAACTGTATTCAGCACCAATGGCTAGTATACAAAAACTCATTGATGTGGTAATGAATGGTGACCCGGCTGGGTTGGATGTAATTCAGTTTATGTGGCCTAATGCGTGGTATAATCATGGTAGTCTCGCGTGGCCAGACCCTTTTTTCCCCACCCAATATACGGAAAAAAGCGGTCTGGCCACGCGAGACTACAATCATGGCGGGTCACACCTACAATTTAATGCCCTGCCCCTTGCCTAATAAACACTAATGATCATTAGCTTTCACCCACCATGCAACACTCAAAGTTTCTGTGCAGCGTGTGGAGTTTTATTTTTAATTAGCGACAGCTTGCCTTGCGCAACACAACTTTCGTAGCAACTGCTTTAGCTAGTTACTTGCTTGGGTTGTTAGGGGGACTTGGGGCTTTTCAACAATGAAACTGATAAGACAAATGTACAACTAATTTAATAGATTAATAGTAATGAATTATCAAATATGAATCCTTGATATCTCAGTTAAGTCTTTACTTAGTTAAATTCCGCACCTTCAGTAGTAGCCACACTCGAGTGGTGCTATGATTGATTTGAAAAATAAGTGCTTCAAAATTGTTTTCGAGCATCAAGTGGTGGTTAAACTTGAATACTTGCCACAATGATATTTAGAGCTAAGGTAATAAATGCTGCAGCATTTAACCCAGTAAATACAGTAATAATTACCAGCATAAATTGCCAAATAAAATGCTAGCAACATCAGCATTCAGTATGCTAATTACAAGGATAGCTGGGACACTGGCGAACATCATCTGAAGTGCTAATTTAATGTAAATTCCTAGTGTATATAGCGTGGTCAGTGTGTTGAGATAAAGGTATGAAAAGTTGCTGTGTGTTCTTCAGATTTAGCAGAGCCATAACCACGGTTTAATGTAGCTTTACTTTGACACTATGGTCTAGGGTAGCCCTCCTAATATCTCCTAACTGGTGCGCTAATGACTCCAATGAAATTTGTGTGTGTGTGTGTGTGTGTAGTGTGTGCGTGTGCATGTGCGTGTGTGTGTGCGTGTGCGTGTGCGTGTGCGTGTGCGTGTGTGTGTGTGTGACTCTCAAAAGTGATCACTTGAAATCTGACATGTAACTGGATTAATTGTTAGTATAAGTACTTGTGAGAGGATGCCAATTATACTGTCAAAGTTATCCATTTTCACAATGCTTGGTAGCATTGTGCATGTGTATACGTTGCTATATAGTCAGTACTTAAAAAGGTTTTGTCATACTGTATTAGCGGCATGCAATTATGTTGGGAAAATCACTTTATACTGTCATCCATGTGTGCATGTGACTGCTGATATGCAAAGTTGTGGCTGTCTTAGCTTTGGTAGTGTTTCTTAGTAGGCCAGGGACTAAGAAAGGTTTGTAGAAATGCACTGCACATGCTGGTATAGCTAACAATATATGTAGGTTGATCAGTGGAAGTGGACTCTGTAAAAACGATTAGACAGTGTGCAAATAAACACCTTATAAAGTAAGGACTTGAAGGGTTCCATCTCAGCTGAGCTGACATGCTTAAAGTTAAGACCATATACCATAATACGTTTAATTGAGTGTTTGTGTGACTGTTTTATTAGACTTTTGAGCAACTTTGGATTTTAAGGGTGACATTTGGCTCTACTCAAGTTAACCAACTGATAGTTGCTTACAGTGCTATATGGTAGTCTTGTCCTTGTAAACCCGTTCTCTGGGGTGGTGCTTATCAATTAGAGATTATATATGTAAGTGCCCCCTCTGAGGGTGCATTGATAAGCGCCACCCTGGAGAAGGGGTCTGCAAAGATGAGGCTAGCTCTACGACCCCTCTCTTTTCTGCAAATCAGTGTGCCCTCATCTGCTAAATGCTATTTTAGATGATGTCCTTGCCACTCACATGTCCTTCAAATATGTTGTAGGTCACTGCTTGCAATTCTTGCCAACCAACTAATCTTTACTGCAACTAAGGACCAATCATGATTCAGAAAGTATAAGCAATTACCACATAATCCAGGATATAACAATACTCAGTTTCTTTCTTTTCTTGGCTCATTGACAAAAGACAAGAAAGTGGTTCGGCCATCATTGATTGTTTTTTACTTTTTATTGTTCTAGATGGAGAGTAGGTTATAACATAGTTTACTTATGCACTTGTTGCTAACTGTTACATGAGTAATAAACTCCACTATAGACTATATACCACATCAAAGAAAAGAAAGGCACCAGATGTATCAGGCTGTAAACTGCATGAAGAATCGTAGTACCAAAATATATGAAGTATCCTAATGGCTCAGTTTAAGCTATAACTATGTTGTGTTTGTTACTCAACCTTACATCTATGCAAAGCTTATGCATTTACTTTAATTGTAACATATTCAGCAGATAAGAAATGTTTTATGATAGCTAGAGTTTATATGAACTCTTGTTGATAGTAAATTCATTACCTTTGCACTAGAAGTGAAATGGAATGGAATAAGGATAAAGGTTCATAATTCTTGTGTTGTATATGTATCTCAAGCCCATTGTTGAGCTATGCTTGCCTGTAGCCACATTAGTCAGAACTCTAATAGTATTTTTGTTGTTCATTGTGCCTTATTGAGTAGTTTAAAAGGTATGTTTATGCTTGACTATGTATCCAGATTATCATGTTTTTCATGATTCAATATTCAGATTTTACTTATATCTTATTTTACACATTAACCAATGTACACAATACAAGATGTATCACCTCTACAGGTTACCATGGTATCACTCCACCAGAATGTGAGGGTAGAGGATGTTGTTGGGAGGAAACTGAAGTGAGTGTGTTAGCTATGCGTGTGGTCAGGGATGGTAAAGATTCCGTCATTTGTTAGTTTGGTTTGTGGTGTCAGTTTTTTTGTAAAATATTAATCTATTGTAAAATGCTTGCCAATAGTCGAAGCTAGTTTTCACTCATTTTAGCCCCAATTAGCCACCTTCCAGAGCATCCACTGTACAAGTAGCCAACAACTAAGTTTGTTGCCATTTTAGATAGTTTTTAACTCAAGGACTGTATCAGACAAACTCCAATAGGGGTGATGGGCAGGAATAGAGGGAAGTGTGAGAGATTATCTACTAAATGAAAGAGAAAGCTTAGGGATAAAATGGCCCAAATTGTAGGTCAATGTTTGATGAAGGAAACCTTTTGACGAATCAGACAATTGAGCATTTTGGCAAGGTAAAACTTTGATGAAGCACTTCAGTATTAATAACATACATACAAAATTTTGTGGGAGAATCTTCTGATGAATTGTAATAGCTACAAAGTGTCAAACCTGTCAACATTTTCTCCTGCTAAACTTTTGCACTATATAATAGTGTAGTATCCAGATCTGTTGGTGATAATGTTGTTACTACTGAGTCCTTATTTAGAGAGTTTGAGTACAGTATATTATAGTGATGACCATTAGTCGTTGTTCTGCACTATCACAGGATCAACCATCTTGTTATTACAAGTCCACTGCTCAACACACTTATCAAGTGGAGGCAGTCAGTGCCATAGAACTAGGACTGAAGGTGAGCAACATTTTGAGGTGTGGGAGAGAATCTGCTGGTGGAATTTTTTTTGATGAAATAAATCCTTATTTTTACATTCAGTAAACCTTGCACAACAATATTTAAGTGTGCAGGTGGTTACTTATATGCTAGTATACGGTCCTAGAAAATTTCTGACTAGTTACCAATTCCAAAGTAGAATAGCAGCAGCTTTACCTATACCTATGCAGGTAATTGCCAAGGGAAGCCTTAAGAATGCAGTTGCAAGTGCTTTGAAGCACTAGCACAATAAATACTTTTCAAAACACTGAAATTGCTGGAGAAGCTGTTTAAAGTTAGGGTTTATGAGAGGTTTATTACACAATAAGTAATCTGTTTTGCCATAACTTACTGTAGAGGATTTTCATCACATTATTCCGACTGTTCTATTAGGGTTTATGCTTAATGGTTTCTGGAAACTGGTGAAATCCTACACCTGTGGTTACATAAATGACACCTTTGAGAGTTGACTGTTTTGGATATAATATAGATAGCCAAAACTTTACCAGTGCATGGAGATGATTGCATAGTCCTGGCCTGAGCCATATAAGTAAACAGAATCACTACAATTGTAAGGCCACATTGACCAAAACTTGAGCATGTGAGGTGTGACCAGCATTGATAGGAGGAGTAATGGCACTCCTGGGTTCTGTCTATGTATTGTACAGTTCCCACTTAGGATCTCCACTAAGTTTGGTATTGAAAGGCCAAAGCATGTAGGAACTATGTTAACAAACTATCATCTCTTACATATACCCTGTAATGTGTTGTACACATAACACATTAAGAGCTGTAACAAGGCTCTTAATGTGTTGACTCAATCCAAATTACACCAGATGAAGTCCACACTGAACTGAGCCGACTCAATATTAGCAAAGCCTGTGGTCCTGATAACATTACTCCTTTTCTATTAAAAACTGCTGCTGATTTTATTTGTGTTCCTCTCTGCAATCTGTTTAACAAATCATTATCAACTGGCATTCTCCCTTTTGACTGGGTCTCTGGCAACATTGTCCCTATACACAAGCGTAATGATAAACATAATCCCTGTAATTATCGACCGATTAGTCTTACTTCAGTGATAATGAAAGTTTTTGAGCGTATAATACATCGTCATTTAGTTTCTGCCTTGGAACACCACCATCTGCTCAGTCCTTCACAATCTGGTTTTCGGAACAAGAGATCTACTGTAACACTTTTGACTGAAGCTGTTGACGATTGGTCTCTGGGCCTGGAGCAACGAAGTACTATTCACTGCTTGTTACTGGATTTTTCCAAGGCTTTTGATTCAGTGCCGCACGAATGCCTTCTTCTAAAGCTGAGTTCTTTGGGAATAAATGGAAAGGTGCTGTCATGGCTAAGATCTTTTCTCACATACAGAAAACAAAGAGTGGTGATCAATGGTGCGTATTCTGATTGGGCCAATGTTACTTCTGGGGTTCCCCAGGGAACTGTGTTAGGCCCTCTCTTGTTCTTGTTGTATGTTAATGATCTAGACTCTGTCGTAAAGAACTCTAAAATTAAACTTTTTGCTGATGATGTATTGCTTTATGCCCCAGCTAATACCCAACAGGAATGTTCTGCTCTTCAAGATGATTTGACTGCAATTTCCAACTGGACGAATTGTTGGCAGCTGAAATTAAATATTGTGAAATGTGAAGCACTGGCCATCACAAACAAACGGAAACCTGTTAATTTCACTTATTATATTAATGGTCAATCAATTTTGTGGAACAATCCTGTCAAATACCTTGGTGTGCTAGTTGATGGTAAATTGAGTTGGTCCAAGCACTGCAGGTATGCGATTAATAAGGCCACCAAGTCCTTAAACTGTTTAAGGCGTTCAATGTTTGGATGCAGCTGTGTGGCCAAGTGTGCGGCGTACAAAGCAGTTGTATGCCCAACTCTGGAGTATGCTGCTGTTGTGTGGTCTCCACATACCAAGGGAGATATTAAATTGCTTGAATCTTTGCAAAATAGGGCAGCACGTTGGATTTGTGGCAGTCGCTGGAGTCCACGGACCAATTCATGGACTGTATCTTCAAGTGATTGCTGCTCTCAGCTTAATCTCCCTACCCTTGAATCAAGACGTCAGTACCTTTCTATTTCTTTCCTCCATAATATTTATCACCAACGTACATCCATCAAGTTTAATTGTCACTGTAAATTTAATTCAATTTCATCTACTAGAAGTCATCACTTGTCAATAAACCCACCACAGTCAACCATCAACTCTCGCCGTTACTCGTTCTTTGTTAACACTGTCTTTCTGTGGAATTCTGTACCATTAATCATCCTCAATGATCCAAATCCAAAATCCTTCCGGCATTCATTATACCATTATGTGTGTTTTAATTGATGTTTTTGTATTGTTGTGCAGTTTTGTAATTATTTGTTTGTTGTATATTTTTGTAGTTGTAGTGTTCTTTTTTGTGGCTGACACCTTGTACAGGCTTTGCCTTTTGTGTATGCCTTCCATTGTGGTAAATTTGATAATAATAATAATAATAATAATAAGGCTAAACTATGACAGTGAAGAAGCCATTGAGTGGACATCTATTTGCTGTAAGTGTATTTTCTAATGTCTGAACGTACAGATAGAGTGGGAAAATGAACTTCCACATGAATGCGTGTGTGTAGTTTGTGTGTGTATGTGTGTAGTGCGCGTGTGTGTGTGTGCGTGCGTGCGTGCGTACATGCGTGCGTGCATGCGTGTGTGTGTATCATGTGATGCAAGTATAAATACAGTATGGTCTGCTCTAAATCAAGTGTGTGACTGGTTTAATGGAATACCAGTGGTGGCACAACCCAATTTGGTGTATGGTAATTGCATGTGTAGGGTGTAAGAGTATGTATGTTGTGGGAGTATAGGTTATTATATAGCTAAGCAGAGTGTGTGATTTGTGTACAAAGTGATCTGCCTAATGTAGACACCTGAAGGTCATGGCTGGTTAAGACAGATGACCTTATTACCAAGGTATACCAACATGGTTTTAGAGTACTAGTCATCTGTACTAATAGCCATCATCATTACATACTGTACCCCACAGATGTCATTGAAGGCTATTTCTTCTCCTGCTAGTGATTTTGGAGAGCCAATATCTCCTCTTGGTGTGGATATTATCATGCAGTCTGAGCAACGTCTTCATGTTAAGATATATGATATGAATAAGCCAAGATGGGAAATACCTCCTGAGTGAGAGTGTGTGTGTAGGGTGTAGTGTGTGTGTGTGTGTGTGTGTGGTATGTGTAGTGTGTGTGTAGTGTGTGTGTAGTGTGTGTGTGTGTGTGTGTGTGTGTGTGTGTGTGTGTGTGTGTGTGTGTGTAGTGTGTGTGTGTGTGTGTGTGTGTGATGTGTAGTGTGTGTGTGTTGTGTGTTTAGTGTGTGTAGTGTGTGTGTGTGTGTGTGTGTGTGTGCGTGTGTGTGTGTGTGTGTGTGTGTGTGTGTGTGTGTGTACTGTGTAGTGTGTGAGTGTGTAGTGTGTGAGTGTGTAGTGTATCTGAAGTTATGAGTTGTCATAGTTGGTTAATTGGATATGTGTGGAAGACCCATTCTGCAAATCTGGTCACTTAACTACTACTGCTATAGGGTCAGTCCTCCTGGCAGTTTACCCAGTTTTTCCCCCAACAAGCCACTCTACAACTACACAACTGCTAAGAGAGGAGAATACTTCTACTTTGCTGTCAACAGGTACTGATAAGTCTTCATGTTTATTGTTGACCTCAATTATTCTGTGTATGTGGTGTGTAAGGTTGAGGTCACTTTGTACACAAATGACAAATTTGGGTATTATCAAGTTAGCTGGTTTAACAGGTGACCTTATTAGAATAAGCAGGTGGCTACACTAGGCAGGTGACCTTGCTGTGAGTCATACTGTAATTTTAGCACAGAACTAAAAGGAGTGCATATTAAATGTTTTAACTTTCTTAAAACTAAATCTTCAAATATATTCAATCAATATGCTAAGTACCTGAGACTTCAAATTACCTTTTTAGGGGGCATCAACGTACAGTGCCGCCCAGAGGTAACGTTACACTCGTGCGCAGTTGTCACTCGTGTAGCCAATTTTCGACCCGCAATTTCTTTGGCATGTGTGTGCTAACTAACTCACCACCTGTAGCCACGATAGGCGAGCTCCCTCGCATGGCTGCTCCAGTAACTGCGTGCCTTCGCACGTGATGTATTCCAGTCATGCGTCGTGTCGAGTCGTGGCCTGGATTTGAGCACTCATGAGGGATTGTAACATTACCACTGGGCGGTACTGTAGTTGTATATTAAATAATATTTAGTTATATGTTTACCACTACTTAAATAACAAAAGCAATTACATTATTCTTTAGGGTCAGTGATGGGGAGGTGTTGTTTAACACTTCATTTATAGATCAACCATGTAAGCCCCCAGTCCCTGTTCCTGTTAACCTTCTTATAACATATTGTAGTGGAATTTGCTGATCAGTTCCTGTCCATTGCTACTACATTACCTGGTAATGAGGTGTTGTATGGACTAGGAGAGCGTAAAGCATCTCTGGCATTAGAAAAGTGAGTGTGTGTGTAGCGTTTGTGTATGTGTTGTGTTGTGTTTTGTGTGTGTGTGTGTTGTGTTTGTGTGTGTTTTGTGTGTGTGCATGTGCGTGTGTGCGTGTGTGTGTGTACTTACATGCCGTAGAGTCTGGTTGTTAGGCACATACGCCTAATAAGAGTTCACGAAAAAATATTGTGATTAACATATAGTTGTTAAGCACATGTGCCTAATAAATAAACCTCGTCGTGATTATTATGGATTCACTCTCTTGGAGTGGTGTGAATTGCAGTCATTTCATATACCAATATTTTGAATCCAGTTTTTGTACACTGAATCCTTTGTGTTGGAATGCTTGGTAAGTATAGAAAAGGCATGTATTTTGGCTTTGTACTTCGTGAAATTTCATGCTATATGCAATTAGCAAACCTCTAGCATTTCATAACTTTGTCTCATGTTGGAGCTACGTGTTTGTCCACATGCGTTTATCAACCATGATTAAGTATGAGAAACGGGTATGCGCTTGATATATACGTGCCCTTAACAACCAGACTCTACAGTATTACATGAAAAGCCTTTGTTTTAATTTGACTGTTCTATTAGAGTATCTAAGCAAGTGGAAGTTAAAAGTCTGAGTTGTATATACTAATGTGCCTCACCATACAGCTAGACTGAATTGGTGTATGTGATGTAGTCAGATTTTGTTTTGTTTAGTAGTATAATACATTTTAGTGTATTGTGGTTAGTCAATTATAGTACGTCATAACGCATCAGACAAAGAAACTTTAGTACGTGTGAGGTGTCATTAAAGCAACAGAAGCGTCCATGTACAGCTAGATTCAATTTAGTTTCATGTCATATCTAACATAGCAAGTAAGAACTTGTACTACAACCAGTTACAAGCCTATGGGAGATAGTAAGCGAATTTATGCTGGTCTTGTGGTGAAGAATGCTTGAGAACGCCCATTAAAGTAACTGTAAATCAACAGTACAGTGGTCGAAACATGTCTAAGTTTATTTCTTAGATGTTTTCAATACATTGAAGAGTCCAATACAGTGGATGGAGGTAGAGAAACGCGAAGAAAAACAATTGCAAAAGTGCCACTGTGCTGTGGTTGCCTGTAACAGCTCGGCCTGTGTGCTTTGCGCTATCCAGCGAAGCTCATGCTTCATTATGCTTCATTCACTTAAAACTATAATATAATTTATGATGATAATAGATTATGAATTATGTCATCTAAAGGCAAATTTTTGTCGGTACGAGGTAAAATATTATATTATTATAGAACTTTGCGTGGGCGAGATCAAAGGAAAAAGTGTACTTTAAATTTCATAAAGTACACTCTCAGCCGGCCAACAGTGCTTCATCGACCACAAAGCACTCTTTGCGGTAAAATAAAGCACAGTTGCCCAATTGCCTTAGTGCAGGCTATTGGGGCTCGCACCAGTACGACTAATCACCCAAGTTGGTGAAAGCTGATAGCCTCGCCGTGCTGAGTGATCAATCATCCCAGCCAATACAAGTTCTACCACTGGATTGCTTTTATAGACATGCCTAAATGCTTCGATGATGGGTGGCAGAAGGTAACGTTGCTGTTACGTTTGTTAATGTAAACAGACAAGTCCTGGAGATATCACGGAAATACTTCACCATGTGACTCACAATAGAATCGATTGTGGGTTGCGAGCAAAACCTGCAAAAATATGCGATGAACCTCTACCATGCCAAGCTATGGTGAACTACGCGTGAGTTACTTGGTTAAACTAGATTGTGTGTGTTCAGGCTGCTAATAATTTGTGCAACACGTGTTAATTACGAGTCCTAGTGTATGGTGAAGCTACACGACTAGAAAGTTCCATAAATCATTTAAAGCATAGCCTTGCTCGTGCTATATGAAAAATAAAACACTCAGTGCTTGGCCTCGATGCTAATTAAAAGCACTCGGCTTCGCCTCGTGCTTTATTAGCATCTCGGCTGCGCGCCTTGTGCTTTATTTTTCATATAGCACTCGCGGCTATGCTTTAACATACTTATTTTGAGTCTCTATTACAACTACTCTAATACTACAGTCAGGTTTAATGTCAATGGGTCATTCTGCTTTCTGTTGCAAAGGTGAGTACATATCCTTTTTGCATGCACACCTAGCACCACACCCGTTTTCACTCTTGCAGTGACATTTAATTAATTTACTGCATACGTTTGCAGCAATCGGTGTGTGTTCCACACAGCAATCCATACATTGTTGATCCCCATCGTTCTGGAGATAGATGAAACATTTTAATATGCCTACTCTGAGGTACATCATATTCCTGCCATGCTTTGCATACTGCAGCAGTGAATCCTGGGTTGGAGGGAGTCTTTATGAAGTTCAAAATTATAATAATTGTATATTATATTCATACAGCTGTAATTGCATTATTATTACAAACAGAAGCCATAGTTAAAATATATTTAACTAGCACCTGGTTTTTGAAAGTATGTAGCACAACATCAACTTGTTTTTAGGTTCAGATGTTATAGTACACTGTGTTCATGCACACATTGAGAATACTGTGTGGCTTTCCTCATTAATATCATATCACTCAACTGGAATGTATTATCTGGACCCTGGAGTAGCTGTGTGTCAGTGGACTATTTCTAGTAATACTCTAAAGAATAATCAATTGTTTACAAAGTTATATATTTACCTTTGTAGAGGCAAGACATATACACTGTGGAGTTTTGACAGTTCATTTGATCCTGGTGTTAACTTGTGTGAGTGTGTTAGTGTGAGTGAACTGTATAGTTAGTTATACATAATGTAGAGTACAGTACTACTGGATATTAGGGATCATGAAGGTTTGGGCTTCTAGTAAATTATGTGTTTGAATTATGTAGTTTTGTTGGTTGGAATTTATTTAACATTTTAAGGTCTATTAATTTATCATAGATGGTTCCCACCCATTCTACATGGACCTACGACAGTCTGGAAAGGCTCATGGTGTCTACCTTCGTAACAGTAATGGGATGGATGTTGTTTATGGTGACAACTTCCTGACATACAGAGTGATCGGGGGTGAGCATTTTAGTGGCTGTATACCTTGTATTGTGCAGAATGTGTAATAGTGACTAGAACAATGTGATGGAAGTATGTGCCATTATACAAATCATTTAAATTGTCAGTTTTCTGGTTATATAATATTTACACTAGAAAATAGCTGTACACTAGTGTGGTTTATATACATAAAGGTGTGGTCTTGTATGACTAGTCATCACCTTGTTTTTAATGATGTCATTGTGTGAGCAAGGTAAGGTTCCATAAGCCATTGTGTCTACTTCTTGGTCATTAAGTAATTGGAACCACATTACTTTTATCAAGCATTTAAACACATAATATGAGGTATTCATTGTACAGGTGGTAATGAGCTATGATAAAGGTCTGCATGTATCACAGACTAATAATGTCATATATAAAGAAATTACGGAATAATGAGATTGTCTATGTGCGACTAGGAGCATTTAAGGAGGAAGAAACTTGATGAACAACAACTTTGTATGTACACTTTCAAGACACGTAATTATTTATCCCCTTGAACTTAATTTTTAATTTGTCCTTGATTTTAACATGTAGGGTGGATTGTGTACAAATTTCTATTATTATACAGTGTGTGTATTGATTATGCTCACTTGCTTGTTCCCTAAGTTTTATAACTTTTTATTATGGCCATTTTAGGATTGTTGGACTTCTACTTCTTTCTTGGTCCTACTCCAGAGTTAGTACTCCAACAATATCAAGAGGTGATTGGAGCACCACGCCTACCACCGTGAGTCTAATTAATTACCCCATAAATTATCACTTTTCTTGATGTGTACATTTTGTGCTTTGTACATATATTATTATTATATTATTATTATTGAAATAGCAGCTTACGTATATTAGGTGCAAGGCAATGTTCTTTTGTTTCATACGAATTTCTTGGTGAAATGGTAAAAAAACTGCTCCATGCAATTATCTACAAAATGCAAGTATGTAACATCATGAGGTTTATCTATGTATCTACAGTAGTAGGTCCTATTGAGCCCCATCATTTGCTGTCTTTACATTATGACTATTGCGACTGTATACTAACCTAACAAGCACATCTTTTGTTTACACCAAAACATGGAGATGGTTGTATCTTTATCGTCTGATCTGACAAACATCTGACAAGCAGTGGATTGTACATGCATTTGTAGTTTTTACATCATAATAATTCTTTTTAACATGCAAACCCCCCCTCTATTGTAATTTGTATTACTGACACTAGAGGTGTAGTCACTGCTACATAACTTGTCTAACAGGTACTGGGCTCTTGGTTTCCACCAGTGTCGCTATGGTTACCACAGTGTTGAAGCGTTGTATGAAGTGATTACCAACTTTACCACAAATAAGGTGTGTAGGGGTGTGTGGTTACCATGACAACATGTTACTACAGATCCCCCTTGATGGGATATGGAGTGATATTGACTACATGAATGAGGTACAGTGTAGCTGTGCTAGCACATGTCTCAGTCTCATTTGTGAAGCTGTTATTTGGAATAAATGTCACCCTTCAATTACACCTAGTTACCACCTTTTTAATAGCAGGTACACTGCTTTAAATTAGGCCAAAATTTTTAACCAGTCAATAATATTAGGTTAATCAAGTGTGTTTGCTGATGTCTGTGTATACAGAAATCCAGTACATCTTTATTTTTTAATGACAACTAAGACTCTTATACAGCATGGTAAAATTTATGGTATTTTTGTAGTTCTTCCCTCACAACTATCTGCAATTATTTTCATTGTGTGATAGCAGATCATTATAACATACAAGTTAATGTACTGCTGGTTATCACAATGACTGCTTTTCATATTCTAAAATATTTATCAATTGTTTGTTGCTACTATGTAGACAATGAGAATAAAAGTCAGCATAAAGACATCTAATAGAGCAGTCAGTAACTCTTATATAACAGTTAGTTATTCTATTAGAGGATTCATTATACCACTATACTTTTATTGAATTGTCAACCATATTAGAATGATGTACTATTTGTTAGAATGTTATATTATTGTAATGCTAGTTTACCTATCTTATATGTATGTATGTGGCTACACAAACTGACCACACATTGATGATGGTTAATAACAAGTACAGTATGAATCACACTTACATCACATGACATGTGTATTGTGTATACCGAGTTGCTTAGTGCCTAATATGTCTTAATAGTATCGAGACTTCACACTTGATCCCAACAACTATCCTAAGGACAAGATGGATGAGTTTGTGAGATATGTCCATAACAACAGTATGTATTATGGTGAGCTGTGTGTGTGTGTAGTGTGTGTGTGTGTGTGTGTGTGTGTGTGTGTGTGTGTGTGTGTGTGTGTGCACGTGCGTGCATGCATGCGTGTGTGTAGTGTGTGAGGTGTATGTGTGTGCGTGTACTACACTATACTGATTCCTCTAGTGTTGATCATTGATCCTACTGTCAAAGTTGAACTAGGCTACAAGCCATATGATGATGGAGTAGATAATGGAGTGTTTATTAAGGTATAAGGTCTGCAAGATTTGTTGATAATGATGCAATCAGTCATAATTTTTGCTATCAACTGTACAACACATCATCATTCCATGACAATGTTTATTGTATAGAATCAGTTCAATGAAGATTTTACTGGTAGGGGATGGCCAGGGGGTGTAGTGTATCCTGACTTCTTTAATGATGCAACAACTCAGTACTGGAATAAACAGGTAAGATATATACTCAGTACAAATTACAGTTACTGCAGTCTTGTATTTATGACTTTAAAATCATATCACGAGTCTTAATAATCTTCCATGTACAGTACACATTCTGAGTTAGTATCAATGTTTTGTGAGGGAATATACAAGTTGTTTGTAATGCTGCAAACATGGAAAGGTGAATTCTTGTTACTAAAGTTGTGTTATATCTGATGTTCAAAATTCAGGAGGCAGTTTATATTACCCAATTAAAGTTCTCTGCCATCTCATACCCATATATATATATATCAAGACACACGGTAGTGTGTTGTGCGGCTATTGACAGGAAGAAAGAAAACAGCTTTTTCATGTGTGCATAGCTCCATGGCCCCTCTCCAAAGCACACCATTTTTACATTATAGCTGTCCCCCAGGTAAGGTACGCCACGCAGCAAATTTGATTAAATTCGCTATAGCCATTTGCGAGATATGGGCGTTCAAAGTTTTGTTTTAATTTCTTCGTTTTTTTCTTCTTATGCAGTACGGGGGCTACGGGGACTTTGATTTCTTTTCGCACACTTTGCAAAAATTACTACAAAATGCAAACGTGTAACTCGATTGTCTCGATCTTTGGCACAAATGAAGAGCGTGTAATGGTGGATTCATGTACCAAGTGTGTTGTGAATCTGAGGAATATTCAAGGAGGTATGAGCGTTTATTCACGTAAAAAAAGATCGAACTTTTGTCATGGCTACAGGGTAAACCAAGTATAGAAACAACTTGAAAATTGGTGTGTAGATAGGCTGATCACCGTAGCAGTGCCTTTTGATAATTTGAATAACAATAGAGGTACAGCGACCAAGTTATAAAGCAGAAACAAAGCAAGTGTAAAATCGCGGGAGCGAGATACTCTAATAGAGCAGTCACGGCGGGGTAAAAAAGGTGTGCAAAAAATGTCGAAAAAAAACTTACTAGAGTTCGAACCAGGGACCTCCATACCTACCACCTGCATCCTTAACCACTGAACCACTGCTACCTTGGCTGATCACCTCACTTAATTTCTGCCTTATAGATGAAATTCTAGTTGAAATCTGCTTATAATCAAAGTTGTAATTTCATAGATCTGCAGTACCAATAGAAGTTCTGGATTGTTCTAGAACATTCTATGTTAGAAGTCCTCAAAAAATGTGCACTCTATTAGAGTATTACAAAAATATTGAATTACAGTGCAGCTCACAGGTAACGTTGCCAGTATACACATGCGAGTAATGCTCGTATCTTCTCGCGGGATCATTCTTTTGCAATGTACTGTACAATACCTGTGGAACATCGTGTGGATATGCACTAGCCACGCGAGAAACTCGCCACACATGAGAACACTCGCCACTGAGTTTAGTACTTTCATACAACACTTTAATCACATAAACATTTGTGACCAGTCCCATATGTTCGTGCAAGCCTAGCTAGCTAATTTTACAGTAGAATGCAATAAATGTGTGCTGGCCGGCCCGCAAAATGTAATGGGTGGAATTTTTACGAATCGAAAAAAATCCGTAAATTCTAAAGCGCTTGTTTCACACTGAAGGAAAGTGATAACACCAAAACCTTTGGAGCATCGTGATTCCCAAAGCAAGTGGAGTTCCAAAATCTTTGTTTCGTGTCAGTACTCCCAAGAAGACAGAAGATATCAGTGTTAGTCTGCCTTGCGTTGGACGAGTGGTTCACTATCGCTTTTTCTCACGTTCGTTCACCTTCGCCGGTTCCCCCTGGTCGTAGGAAAGGCTTGGAAGACAAAACGTACCCAGCAATGGATTAGCTTGTTCATGGAGAATTTGATGGTGCGAGTTGCATCTTGGTAGAGGACTGCACTCGTACATTATGATTGTTTTATTAAACACCTGTACATGTAGTTCATTGTCACGGCACAAATCGATTTTTTGATGTTGCCACATTGTAGCACTGTAACTTCGAAATTTCTTGGCTTCTAGAGTTGAAACTTCGGCTGACCATTCCTTTGGCCACCTAGAAAAAGGAAATATAAATTTGAAAAATACACTAACTGGGGTTCTGTCGCATTACTTTGCGACCAATCCATCTAGGTCTACAGTAGTTACTGCTAGCTACAGTACTGACTGTAATACGTGACAGGCCAGTCAGCCTAGTAGCTAAGTGACCAAGTATTTGGTAGCTACAACACAGGCATTGCAACAGGAGACCTCACAGCTGGCGGAACTGAGCCAGTGCCACCTCCCAACACCATAGGTGAGTCCTGTCATCTCGTCTTGCGTAACGCTCTCGAGTAAAGTTTGCTATCATGGAGCATTACTGTAGCCTTGCTGTATCCACGCGGGTTACTCGAGCACACCTCACGCGTGTCGTGCGCGTACATGTGACGTTACCCGTGAGCTGTACTGTAAATCATGCAAGAAATGCATTTATAAGTCTGTCTTCAATAATCATCATTGTATCTACATAGAAAAGAAGAAATGTGAATAAAAACAAACCTCAAAGTCAGCCATAGGTTGGTTTTGGGGCCTTATAAAGTATAAAAAGAAGTGAAATCCACACAAAAACAGCCAAGAAATGGCTGCAATGATGTTAATACTAAAAAATTTTAATAATGGCTGTGTGCAATGTTAAAATTTATTAGCATTAACATCATTGCAACCATTTCTTGGCCGCCACCTTTGATTTCACAACTTTTTTCACCCAGGCTTTTTAAGGCCGCACCATTTTTTCACAGCTTGGCTGTTTTTGTGTGGATATATATATATATATATATTTGCAACCTACATGTTAGAATAATGGTTCTCCATGAACAAGTAAAACCATTGCTGGGTATGTTTGGTCTTCCAGACCATTCCTACGACCAGGGCGTAAGCAGAAATGTGAGAAAAAATGATAACGAATTGCTCGTCCAATGTGAGGCAGACTAATGCTCATATCTCCCGTCTCCTTGGCTAGGCCTATCCTTGGCATTACAGACATGAAACAAAGATGTTTGGACTCCTCTTGAATTGGGGAAAATGCTACTAAGGTTTTTACCGTTATCACCTTCCTTCATTGTGAAACAAATCCACTTTGTAGCACTGTAACTTTGCAAGTTCTTGGCTTCTAGAGTTGAAACTTTGGTTGTCCATTCCATTGGCTATTTAGATAAAGAAAATAAAATAACTTGTGGAGTTTATTACAGATCCGGTTGTATGACTGTTTGATTGAACACCTGTAGTATTTTACCACATTGTCACTGTGCAAATCGATTTTTACCCATTGCGTTTATTGCATTTTACTGTAAAATTACAAAATTAGGCTAGCGCTAACATTAGGCTTGCACTAACATTAGGCTTGCTTCGATTATGCCAGCATAATTTTTGGGATGAAAAGCATAAAGCATAATGCTAGCATGATGGAGCATATTTAAGAGCATAATGGGAAAATTTCCACCACACTAAGTATAACTTCTGCTATAGCTAAGCTAGCAGTCACAAACGTCTGATTTTGAATAAAATGTGATATGATGATTATGATTATTGGAAGCTCGATTGGGAGACGATACAATAGAAGCTCTGATGATAGTGGTGAGTCAGTATAGCTAGTGAATATCTGGACATTAAAAATAGTGAGACTGGGGTGAATATCAAGCCAGCAAAACATTTCAAAATGATCGAGATTCTCTAATAGAACAGTCAGTCAAGCACTCTAATAGAACAGTCAGTCAAACACTCTAATAGAACAGTCAGTCAAACACTCTAATAGAACAGTCATCACATATTAAAGTGTTTGTCCCCAGTAAGCTATTATGTACTTGGCATGGTGCTGCAAATACAAGTCACACATTATACTGAGCAGTTGCTGTCCTTTGAATACCAGTTGCTACAAATCAGATCAATCAGAAACCATGCGTAATATTTTCTACATAATTATTTACACACAAAGCTACAAAGATATTAGACAAGAAAATCCTTATAGAGGGACTATACATATGCATCCCGGCTCTAATATGCCTACCAACTCTGTAGCACATCCCAATTTCAAACTAATGCTATTATTTGTATGTTGCAGTTGAATTGACACTTCTCCATTTACATTCTATCATATGAAGAACTTCTCTGCACAAAGAAAAACACACAGAATAAAAACATAATGCAAGTCTGAAAAGTATAAAAACAAGCATAATTGGCAAAAATTTGGGGAAATGCCAAAAAGCAATAATAGGCAAATTTTGGAGCATAATAGACTCAAGCCTAGCTAACATGTGAGATTCTTGCAGATCCGATTACTATTAGCAAAACACTTCACATATCTACAACCTGGACACCCAATGGTCGAGGGTACTAAAAGTTATGTTGATTAAAGTACCAAGGTTATACTTTTCAAGGACAGATTTTTTGTGACTCAGCCACGATTATGTGTATCATATAAATATGTCACTTGCTACAGTATATTAATATTGTGTATTAGTGACCAAGTTAAACACTACTCCATATCTTCAGATCAGTGACTTCTACCACACTCAAGTCAAAATGGATGGCATATGGCTGGATAGGAATGAGATTAGTAACTTCTGTAATGGACAGTGTAGTACAGTGTCCCATAAGAAATGGCTGAGTTTAGTCAAGAAGCTACAGTTTGATCCTGTTGATCCACCATACCACATCAATAATCAAGGCATTCATGCTGCCCTCAACATAAGAACACTTGACATGAATGCTCTACACAGTGGGAACATCACTGAATACAATACCCACAATTTGTTTGGTATGTATAATGTATGCAGTGTAGTTTAGTGTACATGCTATAGTGTATGTGTGTGTGAGGTGTGTGTGTGTGTGTGTGTAGTGTGTGTGTGTGTGTGTGTGTGTGTGTGTGTGTGTGTGTGTGTGTGTAGTGTGTGTGTGTGTGTGTGTAGTGTGTGTGTGTGTGTGTGTGTAGTGTGTGTGTAGTGTGTGTGTGTGTGAGGTAGTGTAGCCAAATCGTTAGAGTACCAGCCCTGTAATCACGATGTCTCAGGTTTGGTGCCCAGTTGTTATTGTTGTTTTTACATTGAACAAGAAGTGAGCGGGAAGCATTATTCATGTTGCTCCAGTCCATTCAGCAGTGTTGTTAATGGATATCCAGCTGTTATCTGAGGAAGCAAACTTCATTTATCTATATCTCATATAACTGGTGATGTTTATGTCATACTTAAATTTGGGTGATCACATCTTCATCAGTTAGACATGGTACAGCTCCTTGTGTAGTACTAATCCTGCCCCCCCCTCCCCCAGGAGGATATGTGCATACTCTCTCTTTCTCTCTAGAATCTCTATAGACATCCTAGTTTCACTAAGGAGCAGTAGAAACTCGACTTTGTCTGTAACTTTTTACTCTCAATAGAACGAATAACATACTGCACGTAACCTTATCCCCATACAGGTTTAACGGAAAGTATTTCAACCATCACCACCTTGGATACATTACGAGGCAAGAGGAGTCTGTTAGTTAGTCGGTCAACATTTCCTGCTTCTGGTGTCTATGGTGGTCACTGGACAGGTGAGTGATCACATGATACAGTCGTGTGAATATAGTAATGATGTTACAGGTTACAATCATGCAACATTTGATGACTTGCGGTACAGTATCCCTGCTATGTTGGGTGTTCAGATATCTTCTGGTGTAACTCTTGTTGGAGCTGATATCTGTGGATATTTTGGTGTGTAGTGTGTGTGTGTGTGTGTGTGTGTGTGTGTGTGTGTGTGTGTGTGTGTGTGTGTGTGTGCGTGTGTGTGTGTGTGTGTGTGTGTGTAGTGTAGTGTGTTTGTGTAGTGTGTGTGTGTGTGTGTGTGTTTGTAGTGTAGTGTGTGTGTGTGTGTGTGTGTGTGTGTATGTGTTTGTAGTGTAGTGTGTGTGTGTGTGTGTGTGTGTGTGTGTGTGTGTGTATGTGTATGTGTTTGTAGTGTGTGTGTGTGTGTGTGTGTGTGTGTGTGTGTGTGTATGTGTACGTGTACGTGTATGTGTTTCTAGTGTAGTGTGTGTGTGTATGTGTGTGTTTCTAGTGTAGTGTGTGTGTGTATGTGTGTGTTTCTAGTGTAGTGTGTGTGTATAGCGTTTGTTATGCCATATCCCCCTCTGTTGCAACTGTATAGTGTATTGTTATGTATATCATAAGGTGTAGGTGACTGCTGTGTGTATGGTATAGCATTTGTACTGAACATACATAATAAACTTCACACACATTCAACAGGTGACACATCAGAAGAGCTGTGTAGCAGATGGATAGAAGTGGGAGCATTCTACCCATTAGCAAGGAACCAAAATGACAAGAATTCCAAACCACAAGTGAGAGCAGCTTCTACCCATGAAGATGTATAATTCAGGTTCTATGGTTCTCATAGGAGCCATACATGTGGCCATCAGTGGCAGCTATCAGTCGTAAAGTATTATCACTACGCTACTCACTACTACCCTACTACTACACACTGTTCTTCAAGGCTAACACTCCACTCTACCCTGGCCCTGCAGCTACCATCACTAGACCACTATTCTTTGAGTTCCCCAGTGATGTGAGGACACATTATATTGATCAACAGTTCATGGTAGGGAGTGGACTGTTGGTCAGTCCTGTTTTGGAGGAAGGTGTGCTATGTAGGCAATTACTGCTTCGTAATTTTCCGCAAGTGTATACGTAGTTACATGTAACTGTAACAGTTGCAATCAAATACTCTAATAGAACAGTCAGGTTACTTCTAAGCATTCATCAGTGTTTACTTCTCTAGCTGCTACATAATAGTTGTGCTTCATGTCACAGTTTCACTAGGTGGCCAAATACCTGTATAGCATCTGTTTGTGTGTGTCGTTTGTATAGGCATTATCATACTGAAATCATATTGAGCATTAAACAAGTGCCTGAAGTGGGATGTTTTGTAGCATAATATATACAGTAGATAGATTGATCAAATTAATTCCTTGCCTGTGAAAATTTGTGTTTCACAACATATTCTAATACTGCAATTGTATCTGTTTTATTAGAGTAGTATGTCAATCATGTATATCACAAAGCAACCAAATTGATTATCCATAGGCAATAGTTATAACTGTGATATAGTAAGGTTTAAGCTTTGAACTCTGCAGCATGTTTATCAAATACTCAGTCTGATTGCTGTCAAGGAATTCATTTGGATTTGCAGTTTTCTAAACTGCTATAAAGTGTGTACATGCTAAGGCTCTCACTAGGTGCTTTAAACCAGGTATAATAATTCCTAAGCAGTGGATCAGTGGGGTAGTTACCATTGAGCCAACCAAGGTACAGTAGCTACCTCAGTAAAAAATAAGGACAGTGCAATTTGAGAATTTAGTATACTAGCAGAGCAGTGTTGAAACTGGGTTGGGTCAACCAGGTCACAGGTCACCCGGGTCTGGCCCACTTTACAGATTATCATGGTCTGACCTGTTGTGTGAAATACATTTAATTTGATAATACGTCATAGTCTAGTCCTGCTCGAGATCCTGTTGCAGCTGAGTGAGCCATACCCAATTATCAGGATTACTGTAGGCATATGTAGAGCCACACCCATATATCAGGATTACTGTAGGCATATGTAGAGCCACACCCAATTATCAGGATTACTGTAGGCATATGTAGAGCCACGCCCATATATCAGTAGACGTGTTGCAGATTGTAGGGATACACAAATCCATGTCTGTTGCTCTGCAAGCTTATGTGGAGCAATGCCTACTAATCAATTGTTCTTGTACAAGTCATGGTCTAGTCTTGTCTAGCTTCTTTCATGAGCCACACCCACTTTAATATCAGGATCTTGTGATACTGTTTGTGGGATACGTGGAGTGCTAATTTATCAGTTTGGTAATTTATAGGTATACGTATGAAGCCACACCAACTATAGGAAATGTATGTTGAACTACTCCCACTTACTGATTGCCAGTGTTGGGACAGTTACTTTTTAAAGTAACTAGTTACTTATTACTTGCAACAGAACTATTAGTTACAGTTACATATTACCTATAAAATAAAGTAACTATAACAATATTGCATATTATATTACTTTGTGTCCACAGCCCTAGGCTGTCACGTGTGAAACTACCACCTTATCACGTGACATGATTGCGTTGTTGAGTGATGTGCAAATCTTGGTTATAAGCAAGAAGCTGGTGAATAAGCTTCATTCAGTAGGCTTCGTTACTTCGTTGTGGCTAGGCATTACTCAGTGGATTACTAACGAGATTAGTAACTATGTTACTTGTAGTAATAATATTACGTGATATTAGACTCGTTACAGTAACTATAATACATAGGTAACACGTTACATTTGTAAGTAAAGTAACTTGAGTTATATTACCTGTTTTTATAGCGTATATATTTCGTTATATTACTTAGTTACCACAAAAGTAAGAATATTATGTAACGCGTTACTCCCAACACTGCTGATTGCTAATTATAAAACTTACCTAGTTGGTTGTCATTTAGCTACCCATTTAATATGCCATCAAGTGACCAAATGTGCTCGCCTTGATTTAATTAATTCAGTGTCAGTGGGTCTTCTGGGTCAGCAGTTCAATGTAACAGAGCAGTCAGAGATTCTAATAGAGTGATTAAACTATTTGTGGATGTATAGTACCCTTTCCCACTATAGTTTTCTTGCTGAAGTTTGTGTGTAATCTACATAGCCCTACTGTACAGCATTGCTTTTTAGTAAAATAATATTAGGGTGTGTACATTTTATCACTCAATTGTAGCCTTATACATCTTTACTTAGAGGTTGGGTTGTGCAATAATTAAATTTCTGTATTCTACTCATGATACTTGCATTAACCTAATACGATATTTTGCATTTAGTATATTTACTCCAAGCCAGCACTAATCATAATGGAAAACCTGCATAAAAAACACTACCTGCAAATTGTCACAAGAAATGATTAATACATGACTGTCATTGATGTATTGTAGATTGCTTCCTTTAGTATTCAGAAATTTGAAACTGCCACAATAGCGATAATTGCATTGATAATTATCTTAAATATCGTACAACCTAACTTTGACCTGGTGTTATTATAGAGGTCCAGTGATGCTAAATCATGTTATAAAAGTTAGCAGGTGAAATGAAAATATTTATGAGCAGTAATAAGCTCTTAAAACAAGGGGCTGGGGATCATCACCTGAATTGCAAATTTAATCCTTACTTTTGTCATGCCTGCTAGTTTATTGTTAATAAATAGAAATTAAATTACATATTACAGGTAGGTGATGATATTTCTTGTTTAAGCATTTTTATTACAGTGATCCCTTATAGCTTGTAAAATTCTCTATTGTTTTGCCTTAAGTGTGATTGACATGATCTACACACAGGAGCTACGAAAGTTGATGCCTATTTTCCAAGGGGCAGGTGGTATGATATTTACACTAACAACTTGACAGTGTCATCATCAGAGGGAGCTACTGTTACACTTAGTGCTCCTATTGATCATATACCAGTGAGTGGTCCAGTAGTCAGTGTGTATTGTACTGATGAAGTGTGTACACATCTAATCAAACCCCTTGTTGTTCAAACAGTAAAAGTATTAAAGTGTTTTGTCAACTGGTGCATTTTATTAGAGTAAGTGTGGGTATACATTACACCAGTGTCTCTTATGATTGAATTGGCAAAGATATGTCTGGAAAATGGAATTCCTACTCATTGTATTGTAACTAGTGATTCACTGATGTTGGAAATGGCACTGAATTAACATCAATATTGACCCACTCACTGCCCCAACCGTTATATGGCGAAATTGATTATAAATGTCTCTTGAACATTACAGTGACACAGACAAACAGAGGACAAAAGTCTTCTTACTATTAATATAACATTCTAGTTCATGTAGGAATTGCATTCACTCCACATCTATACTGTTAACAGGTTCATGTTAGAGGTGGTAGTGTTATACCGGGTAAAGGTGCTGCCATGACAACAACAGAAACACTGCATACCAGTAGTACTCTACTAGTAGCACTGGATGATGATGGGAGTGCATTTGGTGACCTTTACATTGATGATGGAGAGAGTATTGACCCTAAACAGTGAGGCATTTTCTGTCAGTGGGAGTATGCATTACATCAGTTGGTTTTAAGAGCTCATCAAATTAATTATGTTACTATATGTGACCAGATATGTACAAATTAGACATAGCTGCAAGCCTAATTTTATAGTTATAAAGCACTGAATACAGTGGATAAAATACTTACATATTACTGTTCATAATTTTTAAACTCTTTGATTTTTTTTTGTGAAGAATAGGGTCTATTGGTAAAAACCTGGACTCATATTCACCTACTAAAGAGGAGTTTGAAAATTTTTGTTCTATTGTAGCAGACCACTGGGAACCTATGTCATATCAAAGAGATAGTACGTGATCAAATTTTCTTCACCGATTTCATCTTTGTGCTGAAAAAGGGTGATACAAGCCTAGCAATGGATTCCCCTATTCATGGTGAACATGATAGTGCAAGTCTCATCTCCATGATCATTACATTCATAGAACCAGTTTAGTAAGCACCTGTAACTTATATTCCCTGTACCTGCTGTACAATCAACCTTTCCATTGTTGCTACTTTGTAGGGTTGTAACCTTAAAAGTTCTCGGCTTAGTTATGTTTGGGACTAAATCTTCACCAGAGCATACACTTGGCTATGGGGATTATATTTAATTTGAAAAATGCACGATTGTTTTGGATCCATTAGCATATTTCTATTATGTCCTACAGATGTCTGGTTTGCTGAAACTGTTTTGGGAGTATTACATGAGTATTATTGTACGTCTCTAGTTTCTTGTATATGTGTTAATTGCTTAAGGATGTAGTGAATTGTTTGAAACAATATTTCCCTCATATGTGTACTGTCAATGATTGTGTTACACGGATACATTAATTGGTCCATCAGAAGGTATAAATTGTTTGTTTACTTGCCAGTATTTTAGCAGACCACGGACGATTCCGCAATGGCGTTTTCTGACAACAAAATGGTCATGCTAGTGTGGGGACTTTGTACAGGGAGGTATTGGGTGAGATAGTGTTTCCTTATGATAGTGTTCATAAATTCGAAAAAGGTCGAAGGTGAGGCATATAGTATATAATGCAATACAAATAAGCCTAGTTGTGTCCGAATTTAAAATTTTTGGTCTGCTTTCCTTGTTGGAATGCATTTTGCATTGTCACGGTACGTGTACTACTTCTTACCTTTATTATCTCATGATTCATGTGTAAAACACTACAGACAACATTCATTTCAAATACTGTGTGCTAAAGTCTCTGAAGCTCCCACACTAACACGGCCATTTTATCAATTATGACATCAAATTTTGTCATTGTGGATATCATCCATTGTGTCAAGGAAATTTTCTGTGAATGGAAAATAATATTAACTGTATGTGCAGCACACACAAATGTTACAGTTTTCCTCAGTCTGTTGTGCTCAAATTTTACTTACCTATTAATATGCTTTTGAGCAGTGCTCAACAATAAATCCTATTATGCTCAGAATTACAGATGCTTTCAAAATAGAATTTTTGCTAAAAGCACAACTTTACTGTTTAAAGTGACTGCTCTATTAGTGTATCTTGGTATTATTTCTCTGACGTGTAAGTAACCAGTGAAGAACCACTTGATTTATGTGTTTTATAAATTTTGTAATGTATAATACCATCTAAGTTTTAGGGCTGAGCGATACTGCCATTTTAGTATCACGATCGATACTAAAGCCACTATTCACGATACTGAATAGTTCACGATGCTTACAAATAAGTCAATCATAGCTGGTGCTATATTGTGTGTTGCTCAGTATTCCTGCAGGAAGTCTTTAAGCTTGATCAAACTAGCCGCTATCATCCTTGTTTACAGTAACAGTTATTGTAACACATGCTTTGAGGTTATGTTATGGCGTTCACATCTCTCTGCAGGGGTAACCAGGTTATGACTTACAAGGATTCTTAGCCATAATAAATGGATTTTTAAATGACAATGAAGTACAGGCATGGTATCACGATAGTTAATAACAAAATATTCAAATATCGTGATGTATCACTAAACCGATAATATCACTCAGCCCTACTAAGTTTTTACTTCCATAATGTACCAATTTGTATTTTATAGTCCTTTGTATATGTGGCAATAAAGCACACCTTTTGTGAATGTGAAAACCATAAATGCAACTCACAGAGACACTGGAATGACCTCAATTATTGCCACTAACAACAAAGCTGTCAACAACATTACCATAGGCCTTGCACACAAATGCTTGAAATTCCAATACAACAAGTATACTAAAAATTATATTTAACAAGGAAGTAGGAATCCAAGCAATAGAAAGTAGTGAAACAAGAGATGAATAATGATATTACAGCATAGGAGAAAGTTCCTACATTGGCATTTTATAGCAATAATTTTGTTCAATGCCAAAGTACAGATTTCCCGCCGAGCTATGTTGTAATACCGTCATTCATATCTTGTTTTATTGCTTGGATCATCCGTACTTCTGGTACTTCACTTTTAAATTAATATGTGACCCATGCAGTCTGGGAAAACCGGTCTTATACGTTGTCAGCAAACAATACTAGGACACAAAGGAGAACAAACATACTGTATTTTTCACCCACGACACAAAGCTACATGAATAAACTATCTAATTTCACAATCAAAATCAGCTAGACTTGAGTGGTCTGGTTTTGTTGGCTGCTTTTCCCAAGCCCAGTACATGCGGTGTGGGGCTTTAATGGAGCTCTGGTCAGCCTGGGGATGGCTGTATGTGGCTGTACTGCTGTACAGCTCTGTAGTGTTGAGTAAGTACCTCTGCTGTGAATTTCCTTTCATTTTAGCCAATTTTGAGACCTGAATGGCCCAAAACGTGGCCTAATTCATCCCTATGCCTTCCTTTTCAATTTTTGAACACCATGTTGCTCGCCTTCCAGACCCCCCCGCTTCCCACCCCTTTTGGAGCTCACCTGATACAGTCAACCTTGGTTTAAAAACTATCTAAAATGGCAGGAAACTTAGTTGTTGGCTACTTGCACAGTGAATGCTCTGAAAGGTAAGGAATTGGTGTAAAATGTGTGAAAATTTGGTACACATAACTTTAACTGTTGGCGAGCTACAACACACTAAATACTTAAAGCCGACATTTCTCGATACTTTTAAATAGGCAATAAGACCTGTTTTCCCAGACTGGGTCACATGTACTAGTTTGTTAGGTTTTTTTGTTATAATCATACAGCTATACATGCATGACTGTTTTATTCGGGTGACTGCTGTATTACAGTATCTCGAGTCAGCCTTTCACCTACCAAGCATATTTTTTACTGTGCTAGCATTTTGAATACAGCTAGACTAATAATAACGGAATGTGTCATTGTGATTGAGTAAATAGATTGTTAAGTGTGGTCTCAGCTGATACTTGATGGTTATTATCAACCAAGATGACCCGTTAATAGGCATGGTCGAGCAGGCATGGTATTGAGCCTATTGTGAAGTTACTGGCATCTACCGAGCACGAGCACTTCAATAAGTTTGCGGTGTCTAACTATGCTGCTCAAGGGAAGTGTAGATAGGGAAAATTAACACCTCATAATGGTTTCATTGTATGTAGACAAAGACAGCCTGATTGAAGATAACATGAAGACAAGGCACAGAGGGCACACACTCGTTGGAGCCCCAAAAGGCATATCCCACTGGTGAGTTTGTTATTGTGGCATAAAATGGTGGCCGTACGCTACTCTGTTTGGCCTCCAGCCTTGTGACTGTGGCAGGCAGGTGGGCAAGCGGGCGGGTGGACGGGAAGGCAGGCAGGCAATATGAAATGTGGTAAAATTTGTACTGTGGTCATTGCTTTTGACCAGCCAAGCATAAACCAGCCATTTTTCACACATTCCTCATATTCCATAATGCTTTCCTGTTATAGTAACAAAAGAGTGGGTAGTCAAAGTTTCAACCTTGTATGATTAAATTAGTCTTGGAGTTATAGTGCTAGAGAGCAATTTGTACAGCAACAACATGGCAAATAAATATTACAGGTGCTTAAATTAATCAATCACAACTCACAACTGAAATAAGCTACAAAGATGGGCTTGGCTTAATGTACAATTTTACCGTGAAGTGCAAAAATACATCATGGTGTAGTGTTTCCTATTTTTGTCCATGTGGACAAAGAAAAAGGCCAAAGAAATGAATATGGTAACTTTATCATTTCTATTGCATCGTACATAACTGCCCATAACACATTATGCCTTTTGCTATCTATAAATATGACACAAACAGTGTCTTACTCTCCATGTATTAACAGGCAAATCTGATGGTGCTTTGTTTCAGTGTACACCAAAGCGATTATATATTTTTATGTATCATGCACAATGTATTTTTATACCTTAATTATTGCAAAAACAACCGGTTTTCGCTAGTTGGTCAGGTTTGCTTTCTTTTGGTTAGGGTATTGCAAAGTTTAAAACTTTTCTGTAATGCAGGTATAATGCTTGATGCCTTTGGCTACCTATAGTGCTTCAAATTATGCTGGCATGACTGCCTGGGCCTATAGATATGTGTATGTACAATGTAATGTAACAGTCTCCCCATCCCCACAGGTTTTGTTTCATCCAATTCACTGTCATTTCAGAGAATGATACAGGACAACTGGCAGCTGTTGTCATCGATTCGGTATGTATATGTGTGTATAATTGTAGAGTTAGAAATGAGACTTCATAGTGCAAAACATATGTTACATATATGGCAAGCATGGTAAATGGTGTGATGTCAGCAATATTCCCGGAATTTCATTTTCATAATATGATTTTATGTTTGTAACAAGCATGCATGACCTAAAAGCACAATGAAGTTCTCATATAAATTACTATAGCCCAGAAGTTAGTCTAAGAGCTCTGTATAGTTACTAATGTTTTTTAAAATTGTTAATTGTGACCAGATTTCATATAACAAGGCTTCCACACACACAAAATCAAACATACATTTTTACCAGAAATGGATTGCTGGTCTAATACACTATCATATTCCACACTGTACTTCCTTCAGGATTGGCAAGTCTGGTTTTTGTAGCAGCTTTCTTCCGACCCTGTCAAAGCCACGAGTGGGAAATTGGCGCCATTAAATGGCCATGGCTTTGTGATAATGGTGTGTAGTGAGCTGGGACTTCACAGAGAGCTCACCAATAGTGTTCTCAGTCAATTTGGAGTGATTTGAGGGCCATGGAGGGCCATGGAGAGCCCAAACTTGGCCTCTGGATTCCATTCGTCTTCTTACTTCATTTTATACCCCTATATTAAGCCCACCCACCACCCCCCACCTTTCACCCCTATTACTACCACCTTTGATATTATTACCCGCTCGAAAAAAGCTGCCCAAAACAGGGCAAATTTTGGGTATCAGAAATTTATACACCCACTCAGTGATAGCTAGTAAATAGATGAATAATCGGTGCAAATTTTGTTTGCACAGCTGTAGGCACTGGGAAGTTATTACACAATGATTACTTAATATTGCCATATCTCCTAACGAAGCTTTGTGCGTCGAAGCCTCGTTTTGTCAAATTCAGTCACAATTTAAAATGAAGTAGGGATCTATGCAATAAAAATTAGTGAAACAAGCAATGAATGGTGGTATTACAGCATAGCTCAGTGGGACGTCCCTACTTTGGCATTGAACAAAATAATTGTTATAGCTAATGTGCCAAAGTAGGGACTTTCCCACCGAGCTATGCTGTAAAACCATCATTCATCTCTTGTTTCACTACTTTTTATTGTATAAATTCCTACTTCATTTCTAAATTAACAGTTTTTTTAAAACACTAGTTTTTTTTTGTTGTAGCACAGCTAGCTACAGTATAACTTGTGACTGTTCTATTAGAACAAGTACACAGAAAAATTTGGAATTTTCAACTAGAGTAGGGACCATAGTACATGGATAAAATGTAGCTGGAGTAGTGCACAATATTAAGTCACAGTAAACTCTCTAGGGTTCCTATGGATACAAATACATAAAAATAGTAAGAAGAAAATATCCTGACCACCTGGCAGACTCCTGTAAGCATTCGAGCGTTAATCGGATGGTTGCAAGTTCGAGGCTGCCCAGGTCCAGTCATGGATTTTGTCTTCTTTCTCCTTCTTTTCAAACATACTTAGTGCAGTTAATATAAACATCTTACGCCTTTATAAGGCCTTCTGGTATACAGGCTCTGCCTTTACCAGGTACTTTAATCATAATAATAATAAACAATAAGAAATGTTATATCCATATTGTGCATTTCTCTTTGTACTTGTTTGTTAACTTTTTTATGCAAATAATTATTATGACTGGTGAACCCACGTATACCGCATCTGAAATGGTGCTGCGCACCCCAGCTATATCAATTATCATCTGAAAAGTGAAGTATCTATTACACTTCGTTGTCAGCTATGTTCAACCCATTACACAGCATTTCGGATCTAGAACTGTTCAAAAAGCACCTCTGCAATCCATGCATACTGAAAGAAATGGTGCTGCGTTCCCCAGTTATCGTCTGAAAAGTGAAGTATCTATTATGCTTTGTTGTTGGGTATGTTTAACCCGTTACACAGCTGTACAAATCGAGAATTGTTAGAAAAGTACCTCTGCAATCAAAATAGCCACTATGAAAAATACGGACAATTTCCGTTATGCGAAGGGAAGCCATCACGTGCTACTGCCAAATTGACACTTTTTACTGTCAGCAAAGATGAATGGGACACAAAGGAGGACACTGGTAAGTCCATGAAGAATGCATTGTATGTACTGCGGTATGCCAAAGACACCTCTCGGGCCAAAGCGACATCGAACAGTGAAAAATCAAGCCCGTAGCCTTAGCTGTTATCGAGTTACGCTTGTCTGAAGGCATCAGTCAGTCAGTTACTTAGTCAGTTACTCAGTCAGTCAGTAGAAAATTCCTTTAAGTAAGTATTTTTTCAAAATTCTGTAGCAACTTGTTGAAAGTGTTTCGGGTTGTTCTGGAAGCTTGTATGGGCTTAGTTTTACCTAACCAATATTGCCTCATCGGTGTCGGGGAAAATTGAGGCTGGCTTTTGGGTGATGTTATTTTGTGGGCCACGCCTACTCCTTTGTGGTCCCTACTGTACAATAGTACTGTATGATATCATACATGGCTATTGTAATAGAGTGACTGTTGTATTAGAGCATCTTGCAAGGGGGTGTGCAGCTAGCTATACCAATAAGGGGTGAGGTCATTTTGTTTACTGTTAGGTAAATAGCTAGACTGTTAAGAGGTGTGGTCTTCGTACTCTGTTGCTATTAGTCCACCTAGATCTTTATTAGATGGGCGTGGTCTTGAACCTATTGTGAACGGAATCCCAATCACTAAGTTGCAGATATTTAGCTAGTATACCTCTTATAGTAACACTGGGACTGAAGTGCTTCTGCAATCTAGCTCTAAAATAACTCTGTGGTGTCTAAATATGCTGTTGAAAGAAAGTGTTGATACAGAAAATTATATAACATTTTAGCATAGAGTTACAGTGTAATGGATGGGCGTGCCATTAGGGCCGGTTCTTCTTTCTTAAAAAAATATAGAAATTAATGCCTTGATATGGTTTTGTTGGATGAAGAATAAGACAAGCAGCCTGATTGAAGATAAAAGAAAAGACAAAGAGCAGAGGGCCTACACTCATCTGAACCCCAAAGGGCACGTTGCACTGGTGAGTTTATTGTTGTGGCATAAAATGGTGGCTGTGCACTGCTTCGTTTGGCCTTTATCCGCTGCGATTGTGGTCAAACAGTCAGGCAGTCAGACTAAAATTTGAGTTAGGCGATTTTAAAAACACTATATCTGGCCACCTGTAAGTATTTTGTTATATGTAATGCTGTATTATACATTATTTGGATTAGTACTATTCCGTAAAGGTAATTTTGGCCGTGTACTGAAGATGTCTCTGATAATTTTCAATGGCGGGATTTTGGACAATGCGTGAAATGTTTGGGGCAATTCCTACTTAATTGGTACTAATGTACCATTCGATAAGATCACGTTCACCAGAGTCTATACTTCCATTGTACTATCTGGTAATGAGCTTTGTAGCACTACTGTATGTAAAATCCTTTTTTGAAAAATTTTAAAAGTTGTTTGGAGTTTGATATAAACAACAACAGGATACAGAGATTAGTAATGGGCCAGTAAGCTTACTTATAGAATACAAACACTTAGCAGTGGTGAATTTCAGCAGCAAACATACATGTAATAATAGTGATTGTTGCTGTGTACTGTATAGAGTACAGGATTTATAAGTATCGATACATTGACCCAATATTATGATACTAAAATATATTGCGATATGATACTATAATTGTAATTATGTCTTGTAAAAGACTGACAGAATATCTTCTCTAATCTAACTCTGTGGCAATACTAACTCAATAATTTGGTTATAAACATGCAGGCATCTGCACTTCAATCTGTGACCAGGCCTGCAAAAATAGGACATGTGGACACATGAAATTTGCCTACTTTTTCATCGTTTCACGATTCATAACTTTTAATGTCATTACTCTATGGCCACACAAAATTTTACTCCTTATTAACCATTTCATTGGCTTTGTAATACAGTTACAGAATGCAGATATTCTCTTTGAGTAGTGAGATATGACCTGTTATGTGTGTGGTGTAGTCTGTGCCCACATGCCCTATTTTCACAGACCCAGTCACATATTTTGAAGCATTATACTGAACACAGCCATCTACGTAATGTTCAGGTTGATAAACTTGATATATTGCAAAACACAAAGTATCGATATATTAAAAATCATATCAATACCTGTATTACTCTCTTGTGTATTGTGGTACAGCGATGTATCGATATATCTACTATGTAGTGTTGCACCGATATCCAAATTAGCCAATTATTCCGATAACCGATATTAAGCAACAGAATTAGCCGATACCGATAACCAATCTGATATACACTAATAACACTAACACTCATCCTCATCATATTAGTGACATAACCATTGATATACAGCTCATTCTAGGCTAAAATGTAAAGTTAGATGTATACCACAAGTAAAAGTTACTCATGGTAAACAGGTTTTAAGTACATTTTACTACTGCTATACAGTTGAGACAAGTGGCTGGTACTACATAGAAACCTAAAAACCTCAGTTTATTGTTGGGCATGGCCTAAACCCTGACAGTTTATTATGGGCATGGCTTGTAGTCACTGCTAAACCATTAACACATAACTTAATTAAAATGCCAAATAACTTATGTCTAGCCTCCCCCACATCATTATACTACACAGCGCAGTAGAGATTAACACCGGCGGCCTGATACCGATTATTGAACCGATTATCGGTGCAACACCACTACTATGTACAACACTTTGATGTCATTGACTTTAACGGGTGCTTTGATGAACAAGAATTCGAACAGACTACTGCATAGATCATGTGTAAACCAAAGGCCCATAAACTTAATTATACAACCAAGTACTAAGAATAATACGAAACGCGGTTAAAATTACGTCATAAATAAATAGATAAATAATTAAATAATTAATAATTAATGTTTGACAAAACTACGAGGCCTAGAGACATGAACTAACCGGGGATAGATTCGCCTATGAATGAAGGCACAAACGTATAATCGTCGTTCCTGTTTGTGCTGATGACCTGACCATACGTGTAATTCTATATAACGCCCAGTACCACACCCCCCAGCGAAGAAGATTAGTGATGCCCGTGCAGGAGAGCCAGAAGCCACTTGTGTAAACAAGAAGATTACAAGTAAGTTTTTATGTTTGTAATATCTCAAGTCTCCATGCCAGCTGCCAGTGGATTCATTCACGTAAATAAACAATACAAGAAAACATTAAACTGACATATGCCACGCTCTTTACAATAAGCTTACAGTTACATATAAAATACAAGTAAACAATTTTGTCTTGTGCAGCTGGCATGGCGAACTTTCTTTGTGTTGGTGTCAGGCAATTCAATACGTGCTTAATCTTTCAGTTTTGCCTTCACCTGGCGTAGCTACTAGGCTCTAGTGGCTTGGCTGTCTTCCTTTATCTGGTTCATCTGGCTTGCATACGCCTACAGCATTGTGTAGCTATCTCCTGCAAGTTGTGTATGCATAACTATAGTGTGTCACCCATCACTGTGCCATTGCTACATCACTGATGAACCTTACTTAGCTCTATCTAGTTGATGTTGATATGCATTGCTGTATATTGGCTAATAATTTTTATTTGCATGGTGATGTTGCCTATAATGTATTGCTGCATACAATACTGCAATAATGTATAGTTCTCTCCTGTATGTTTTGTATACATATACTTTGTACACATCACTGTGCCATTTATACCACACCAATGATGTACTGGCACTTAGCTACTGGTGGCCTTTAGTTACGATGCCACTATTGTGTTATATCTGTCACTACTGTGACATATTGAGTTGATTTGGGGATAATGCATTCACCACCTAATAGCCTCACCGGGGGGCTGTCACGTTGGTGTATGTACTTGGTTGTATGTGACGCGGTCCTAGTAATAACAATGATAATAATAATCAATTAGTGACTGTTGTCCTTGCCACATTAATGATTTTTGTACTATTGGTGGCTAAATGCAACTTTTAAGCACTTATTATAAAGCTAGTAACTAGTGTGAGCTATGTTAGCGCCCGTGTTACTATTTTGTGTATTGGAGGATCAGAAACTAACAAATAATTTTTGTGTGGCCTAAATTTAATATATGTCTATAGTACCACAGCATCTTATCAGTACATCTCTTAACAGGCTGGTGAACCACAGAAGATTCCTCCACTGGATGCAGTGACGGTGTTAGGAGTACAGGGTACCCCTAGTAAGGCCTACCTCAATGATGACATCATATCACACTTCTTATTCAACACTTCTAATCATGTGATGTTACTAAGTGATGTTAACGCTGACCTCACTGATAACTTCAAGATCACATGGGATTGATAATGTCATCACTAATATTATTACAGTTCAGGAATTTAATATTATCTGATATCACTGAATGTGTCATCTTATTGTGTGGCCAACTTCAGGTCTAGCTCTCATATATCATTTTAGCATCTACACTCTGTGGTCACCCTTGTTTTGTCCTTGGGTGTGTAGTGACATGAAAATCACAATGTAGTTTTTAGCTAAATCACTTCTTCTGCACTTATAAAGTTCACTGGTATAAAATATCTTGTTTTATATTCATTCATCACACTTTGTGGAACAAAACAACTTCAGGTCTAGTTCTCATAAATGTGACCCAGTCTGGGAAAATTGGGCTTATCGCCTATTTAAAAGTATTAAGAAACACCGGTTTTAAGTATTTAGTGTGTTGTAGCTCGTCAATGGTTGAAGCTATGTGTACCAAATTTTCACACGTTTTACACCAATTCCTTACCTTCCACAGCATCCACTATGCAAGTAGCCAACAACTAAGTTTCCCGCCATTATAGGTAGTTCTTAAACCGAGGTCGACTGTATCAGGCGAGCTGCAAAATGGGCGGGAGGCAGGGCCTGAAAGGAGGGAAATATGGTGTTCAAAAATTGAAAAGGAAGGCGTAGGGATGAATTAGGCCAAGTTTTGGGCCACTGAGGTCTCAAAATTGGCTAAAATGAAAGGAAATTCACAGCAGAGGTACTTATTCAACACCACAAAGCTGTACAGCCACATACAGTCATCCCCAGGCTGACCAGAGCTCCATTAAGGCCCCACACCGCACATACGGATCGCCACAGGGCTTGGGAAAAGCAGCCAGCAAAGCCAGACCACTCAAGTCTAACTGATTTTGATTGTGGAATTAGATAGTTTATTCATGTAGCTTTGTGTCCTGGGTGAAAAATCAAATCTGCTAACATTGGTGATAAGACCGGTTTTCTCAGACTGGGTCACGTATCAGTTTAGCATCTACACTCTGTGGTCACCCTTGTTTTGTCCTTGGGTGTGTAACGACATGAAAATCACAATGTAGTTTTTAGCTAAATCTCTTCTGCACCTATAAAGTTCACTGGTGTAAAATATCTTGTTTATATTCATTCATCACACTTGATGGAACAAAACATACCATTGTGATGGGTTAATTAGTCTAAAAACAGCTAATCTATAGACTCTCTTTGAGGGTCTGGCATCCTAGACTACTGTATTATAAGTATCTAGGGTTAAGGAGTATACACATAATTGTTAATTAAGTGACCATGCATGTTCTCCAATAACTTATAAAGTCTCCTATTAATGGGACTGTTTGTCTCATCATACAGAACAGTAAATGTTTCCTTAGATAGTTTGTTGCTAACAACAGAGCAAATGTAACTAACACTGACCTCCAACAGTAACTTATTATTGTACTTCATTATAATAAACTTAACTAAAGTCTAAACTATTATGTTTCCATGGTTAACTGCTAAGAGCGGAACGGAACAGAGCAGACACACGTTCCCCCCCAGTGCATCAACTATAGTATTTCTTGGTGGCCATGGGCGTCCTGGAACGGCTAGATCTGTACGGGAAGTTCTATAGACTACATTCAATTCTAAATCTATAGCTATCAGGTCTGCAAAGCTATAGCATAAAAACTAGTAGTCGCAGTATTATGTCTGTTTTATTACAGTACTAATAAACTTAAAGGTTGTCTCTCAACTTGGACCAGTCCCCAAGTCTCAACTATGTATGTAGCTATACAGCATGTCTAATTTAACCTTGCTACATAGGTTGATGCCACAGTGAAAAAAATTCTTACAGGAAGCAAGAATACTGATAACAGTTGAACAGCAAAAATTGAATACAATTAACTATGGTGATAACACCAACATTATCGAGTAAAATAAGTGACAAAGTATTAGCATATACAGTAAATTAACACAATTATTAAATTAAAAGCAGTACAGCAAATCAATGGTACAATGATAGACTACACTGTAACAATTACTAAACACTAATTAGTTTCAACACAGCCTTGACAACTCCAGCGTACATTCTTTGTCTAAGGTGCTTCAACAGAAACTGGAGAAATGCATACATCCCCATGGTACCATTCTGAACACTCCAAACAGCATATCATTGGAGGTCAACGTGGCATGCCAGGCATCCAGTAAGCCTTTGCTTGTTCAGTTTATTTTATTTTCAGATTTTTCTTCTTTTGCCTCTGATTGGTAACATAGAAAAACATTGTTGTTCAATACAAGATGAGAGATGGCTACACATCTTATAGGGTAGCCAAATACTAATGTACCAGGGTTTTCACCTAAACACAGGAGCACTGCATATGCAATGCTGAACAAACCACAATCATTACATCTAGTCTGTTTATGAACATCTACAAAGTTCAGGGTAAATTCTGATTTTGTTGGTGTGCAGTAAACAGGCCACTTGCATTAGTTGTCATAAGAAAACATACTATCAAAAACCAACGCATCTTTTCTGGTTGAGTTACTAATTGTCACCCAGTGATTTCTGTTGCTGTCAAGTATAACTTGAGTGAAAGCACTTTCAACAATCAAACAACTCAATAGCCAACATCTTGAAATTTTGTTTGAACTACTTGTTCAATATTATATTGGTTTATAGCATTGATAGTTGCAACATTAATCCAATCACCCGACAATACCACAGCTTTGTCCACATACATGAAGTGTAATTCATCAATCCAGGAATGGGTGTCTTCATCTTTGGACGATTCTCTGTATGTATCAGCAGTCTTTTATTTTGCAGGAGGATGCTGCTTCTTTTCACTGAGTCGTATACTTTTGATCAAGTTTTTGGAAGCTTCATTGACAGGTTGACTCGATGGAGAGCTATCCAAAAGGAGTGATCCACTGTGTGATGAGTCTTCCTCACTGCACACTAGATGATCTGCATGTTGGAGCAAACATATTAACTGTTAACATAATGATATTAACTACAAAACAAGTAAGGAAATATTAATCCTTTTTTTCCCACTAAAAAATAAACATGTATGGTTAATTGTTAGTAGCAGAGCCCATATTAAAATTAGCTCTAAATAGAGTAGAAACCTGGTCAGCATGTTCTATATAATTTCATTGGTGTGAACCAAGCAGTCAAAGAAAAGTATTATATTGAGAGAGAAAGTGGCAAAATGAGTGCTACCATTAGATGTTTGTATATCACTACCACAAGTGACACTGCAGTGCATCAAAAAACTACTATCAATGCTATTCTTGTCCAGAAAGTAAGCAATGATATTTGGTTGTTGGCCTTGCCATTTTTTTCCTATCTAGTAAACAACTACAGGCTACCAACACTTCGGTAACTCCACCACAGGCTTAGCAAACCCATGCAGATATCAAAGAAAGAGATTTGATAAAATTTTAGCTTAACTTTCAGCCATTAAAATTATCACCACTAGTGTTCATTTTGCTCAATTGATGGTAAATCCATTCTCAAGTTAGCATTAGGTTTACAGGTAAGGAGGCTCAAGGAGCCTGTAAAGCCTGATCTTTACAAAGTTGTTGCATTTAAGAAGATTATAAATTGTAGCTAGGTTTGGAGCAGTCAGGCTGTTCCGCTGAGAGACAATATGTCAAACAAACACACACTCACCTCTTTTACTGATTCTTGTCCACTCACGTAAGTTTTCAAATTCTGTGTTAGGGCCATACGTATTGCAACATACAGCAGTACTAAATTTCTCTTTCATAAACCAAGTCAAAAGTTCAGTTTTCAACTGAGTGGCCTTTGTTTATAAAACTCTGAATCTCTTATCAAAATCACGGAGATCTGCTCTAGTACCTAAAATGTAATTCTCAGTCCTTCTTAGCTCTGGTCTACCACACTGGTTCTGCCGTCCAGGTTGTTTTCTACTCTGGTTCTGTCATCCAGGTCGTCTTCCACTCTGGTTCTGCCTTCAGAATTGCCTTCCATTCTGGTTCTTTCTGCTATAAGCACTTTCTATAACTACAGCAAAGACTGAATTCACCACAAAAGGACTTATTTGCATTCGTCACCAACTCACCTTCTTCATCTTGTGTTCCCTCGTGTTGTCACCTCTGTGACAGTTGCAGGTCACGTGATAAAATTTCACATTAGCATAATTCGAGGCATAACTATAGCCGAAAGGCTAGTTATCGGCTACAAGAAACAGCCGGCTCGTTTTGTTTGTCACAAAAGTAACATAGTATAGTGTTTGAAAGTGATTTAGAGGATATATCTAGGCACTTTAGGCATTCCGCTCCAGAGAATAAAGCCACGGAATATGCCATTCCGTTCCGTGCTGTTCCGTGGAATAATGGTAACCCATGTCATGTCAGTAGATTTTTCCCTTACTTTGGCCCCTTTTCTGTTACACCTTATCAGTCAGTCAGTAAGTGAAGTCATTAGGTCTAAGTCCCTGAAATTAGGTTTGGTAATCCTAAGGCTGCAGCACATGTTGCTGTCAGACATAATAATAAAATTCGATTTTTCACCCAGGACATGAAGCTACATGAATAAACTGTCTAATTCCACAAAATCAGCTAGACTTGAATGGTATGGTTTTGCTGGCTGCTTTTCCCAAGCCCATGGCGATCTGTACGTGTGGTGTGGGGCCTTAATGCACCTATCAATGTATTGCCCCACTACCCCCCCCTCGGGCATATATGGGGCTATAGTGGGGATTTGACACAGCCGAATGTCAAATGCCCCATAGTAGGGCAAACCTATCGTGTCAAATCCCCACCGTTGGCCCCAGTTGCAACGCGGGATTTACTCAGGATTTGACATAGCGAAGGAAGTTACAACAAAAAAATATTTGGGTGCTTACTGAACGATCGTCAAATGCCCCATAGTGGGGCAGCAGTTTCGTGTCTATTCCCCCTGTAAAGCCCCACTTACGCCCAAAGGGGGGGGCGATACATTGATAGGTGCATAATGGAGCTCTGGTCAGCCTGGGGATGACTGTATGTGGCTGAACAGCTCTGTGGTGTTGAATAAGTACCTCTGCTGTGAATTTCCTTTCATTTAAGCCAATTTTGAGACCTCAATGGCCCAAAACTGGGCCTTATTCATCCTTACGCCTTCCTTTTCAATTTTTGAATACCATCTTGTCCGCCTTCCAGGGCCCCCGCTTCCCACCCATTTTGCAGCAAACCTGATACAGTCAACCTCGGTTTTAAAACTATCTAAAATGGCGGGAAACTTAGTTGTTGGCTACTTGTACAGTGGATGCTCTGGAAGGTAAGGAATTGGTGTAAAACGTGTGAAAATTTGGTACACATAGCTTCAGTCATTGGCGAGCTACAACACACTAAATACTTAAAACCGGTATTTCTCAATACTTTTAAATAGGCCGGTTTTCCCAGACTGGGTCACATTTATGCAAACTTTGTTTGGCGCCGTCCGCCCCCTTGCAAAAGTAAGGGCGGGCGGCTCCATACTAATAACTTTTAGATCATTCTTACCACATCCGGTGTAGAACAAGGTGCACTTTATGCTTAGTACAACATCCCTGGAATGAACATTTCAACTGATCAGTGTTTGTGCCGTAGTCTGTAATGGCAGAGAGAAACGATAAAAAGGTACTGTTTATATAGATAACTACGTGTAGTAATTACATTGTGAGTGTCGTGAGTAGCCGACCTACGGTATAGTACCGACAACTTACTAATCGGAAACGCCCACAGTGTTAGACTGATAACCTCGTCGTACGCCGGCGTTGCACTGAGCCTCGAACTCAGTACTTTTTTATTGTCTTTTCCAGTTGTCCATCACGTGCCATTCTTGTGTACTGGGCCCTTGGGGCTGGTAGGCAAGGGCAGTCCATCCATAGATACTATAGCCTTACTAATCCCGGGTAAGGTTATAGTATCTATGGTCCATCCATAGATACTATAGCCTTACCCGGGATTAGAAACCGCCACATTAACACTATTCAGTGCTGGTCACTGTAAAGCACCAATACAATACAATACAATCACTTCGCACCCGCTAGGCGCTCGCCGGCCTTCAGATTATTGTTTTATTTATTTATTATTTATTTATTGCTTTATGGTGTAAACACACCAAAGGTCTGTTGGTAACATGTACCAACAGCCGCGAAAGTACATTACATTACATTACTTATTTACCTACTTACTTACTTACTTATATACACACATACATACAGATTCTACAAGTAGTTCAGGTTTGAGGTGGGTGGACGTGACTGGTGGCATCTTGAGCAAGGACAGAGATAGTGCAATGAGCAATTGTTGTTATCTTCAAAGTTAGTTATGAAATGATCCCAGAGAAAAGTTTTTAGTTTTGATTTTAGCAGAGGAAACGTTAGATCCAAGTTAAGGATAGGCATGGCATTCCAGAGAGTTGGTAATCTATGGAAATAAGAATGTCTAGATACGTTATTTAAATGATGAGGGATGATCAATTTGTTGCTGGTGCCGGATCTAGTATTAGCTGAGCTGAAGTTGATATGATCGTGAATATTGAACTGTTTAGATTGTACCTTGATTGATTTGATTGCAAATAATATATCTTGTAACTCGAACAAGTACATCAGAGGAAGGATCCTTAGTTTTACTAGACGGGTTTTGTAACTACTGGTGTAATCATTTAATAGATACTTAGTGGCACGGCGCTGGATTTGCTCGAGAGTTAAAATGTCTTTCATCAGGTGTGGACGCCATAGTTGGGTGCAATAGAGCAGTTGAGATCGAACCATTGAAATATATAATGTGACCAATGTAGAAGTAGAATGGGTAGAAGCAATAGTACGACGTATTAGTCCCAATACCTTGTATGCACGAGCAGAGATTGATTTGTAGTGTTTGTCCCAACTTAGATTCTCAGATAATATGAGCCCTAAGTCCTTGTGTGAGTCATTATGTGGTATAGTAATATCCGAAATGGTGTAAGTGGTTTCAAACTTGCATTTAAATGATAAATGTACGAATTTTTTTAGATTAAAATTCAGATCTGTCTCTCTGGACCAAGTAAATAAAGCGATGATATCTTCTTGCAGAGCGATGTAGTCAGATGTAGTACAGATGTGCATGAAACACTTGGTATCATCGGCAAATTTTAGGAGTTGGCTTTGGTGTATATATGATGTCATGTCATTTATATAAATTAGAAATAGCACGGGGCCAAGTATGCTGCCCTGGGGCACACCTGAGAGAACTGGCAATAAATCGGAGTAACAGTTGTTAATGCAAACACGTTGATATCGATCAGTCAGATATTCCCTGAACCAAGCCCAGAGTGTACCAGTTATTCCAGCAGACCAAAGCTTGTTGAGCAAGATGGCATGAGATACGGTATCGAAGGCTTTACGAAGTACACCACATCAGTTTGTGAGGGGCTGTTAATTATGTAGTCTAGAAAAATTAGCATTTGTTGTAAGGTTGAACAGTTTTTAGTGAAACCAAACTGAGAACAACTAATATATTTACTAATGTGAGTGATTATTTTGTTGTAGATTAGTCTTTCAAGAACTTTAGATGTGTTGGATAGGAGCGAGATGGGACGATAATTTCTTACAGAACAATGGTCGCCAGCTTTGAAGATAGGTATTACTTTGTGAATTTTCCAGCTAGAAGGTAAGGTGGCATGACGTAGTGACATGGAAAACAGATGATGTAGTGGCTCACACAGAGGTCCAGCACAGCTGTGAAGTACTTTAGGAGCAATTCTGTCAATGCCGCAAGATTTCTTAACATCTAATGAAATGAGAGCTTCAAAAACATCAGTGACAGTAATAGTTATGGAGTTTAAGGATTCATGTGTGGCTGGGTAATTGTCATGGTTTGCTGGTGAAGATGAATTGTGAAAAACAGAGTGGAAGTATTGATTAAACAAATTGGCCTTGCTGGAGTCAGTGCTAGCAGATGAAGAGTCAAAGTTCATGATAGGAGGATTAGTATTAGACTTAGTGATAGATTTTAGATATTTAAATATTTTGTTGTTGTTAGTTGGGGCAAAATTGTTTATGTGGTGAAATTCATAGTTCTGTTTGGCTGCTTTATTTTGTCTTGAAGAGAGTTCTCAAGGGAGTCAATGATATGGGAAATGTGATATGTTGGGTGCCGCTTATTTCTACGTCGAAGAGTTCTGAGACGTTTGATGCAGTGCCTTATTTCTGAATTGAACCATATGGGGTGTCGGTCTGAATGAACTTTATTTACAGGAATGAACAGTTCCATGGCTGTAATTATCTGATATTCAACAATGTGCCATATATACTCAACGTCATCACTTGAATAGCATGATGTAAAGTCAGAGCAACATAGGTAGTCATGTAAACCTTGGTAGTCACCTTTGGAATAACCAAATGTAAAGTAAGTGGTTGGCTTAGAAGACATTGTAGTACTTGTAGACAGTGAAAAGGTAATGTTGAAGTGATCAGATGGTAGTAGTGGAGTTGAATGGATTTGTAAATTGGAAATATTGTCATCTAAATTAGTAAGAACCAGGTCTAGTATGTTGCCATGATTATGGGTAGGTATGTCGATGAGCTGACTTAAACCAGTCTGGAAAACCAGATCACAAAACTGATTGGAAGGAAGAGAATGACTTGACAATGAGTCCCAGTCTATGTCTGGAAAGTTAAAATCACCAAGAATGATTAATTGATCAGACGCATTAGATAAATTTGAGAGAAAATCGAACAGGGTTTCATAATAAGTAGCAGTACTGTTGGGGGGTACGTAAACTGTTCAAACGGTGACAGGATTAGGTAGATTCAGTATGACACATACGGCTTCCAAGTTTACAGGTGAAGTTAATTTCTGGGAGGAGATTTTGTCGTTGACTGCAATGAGGACCCCACCACCACGAGATTGACGATCGTGACGAAACAGGGTATAATTGGAGGGTAGAATTTCATTATCAAATATGCTATCGGAAAGCCAATTTTCTGTTAAGCCAATTACATCAAACCATTTAGAGTAAGCTACAGATTGGAATTTCTGGAGTTTATTTACTATACTTCTGGAATTGGTATAGAAAAAAGAGAGTCATTGAGAGGTAGGTGTGACAACTTCCATTGTAGAATTACTATTAGAAGTGTTTGATGCTTCGGATCTAGATTTAGGTACAAAGGTTGAATCAACTAGTTCACCATGTATTTGGTTTTTAACGTAAATTTTAGTGCCACGAATTTTAATGTGTTTTTTATCAGTTCCTGAACTAATCAGGCTCCAACGTTCCTTTAATAGTAGTTGCTCTCTCAGCTTTTCGTCTTTGCTCATATCCGGTTTGACTTGTGTGCCTTCGGGGATTTTGGATCTATTGTAAAGGATGGTATTTACATCAAAAGCACGAGATAATTTCACAAGTAGAGGTCTTGGCTTTGTTCTAGTTGAATCGAACTTTCCCAGTCGGAAGCAGTCTCTAATAGACTGTTCAGTGATGTCATTATTTGCTTCCTTCAAAATGTGGACACAACAATCGATATCTGACTTAGTGCGGGCACTCCTAGGAGTGCCAGTGGGATTCTCTTTGATACCATAAACCACGACATTGAATTTGCGATCTATGGGATTGTCAGGCACAGCTACATGTTTGTTGTTTGGTGAAGGAGTAGACTGTGATTTGCTGGTAGAAGATTCTGAAGTGATCAGTTGTGGCTCTGGAATGATATGTTGAGTGATACCAACAATTTCCTTGGGTTGGGGACTTTCAGCTTTCAAGTCTGTGACTTCTTTTTTGAGGCTATCTATGGCGGATGTAAGCTCATGTAGTTGCTGCTCTTGAATGGCTAGGCGACAGTGGGGACAGTGGAATGGATCATCTCCATCTTGGTAGACTTTGTAAAGTGTTTGTGAGAGACCGGCACACTGCCTGTGAATCCAGGCGTTGCAAGTTTTAACCAGGCGGTGCGGCCACGTTCTGTATGGCTGAAGGAAATGTTGGGGCAGCTCAGCGACCTGTTAGTGAAGAAACTAGGTTGATAAGAGGTGTTCTTGGTGGTATTTTAGCGGACGATAGTCTGACACTACCCACTCAGGGAAACAAGACGTGTTTAGAAATGGCCAAAAACATGGCCAAGTGCTATAGTTCTCTACCCACTGAGGCAGCTTTGGAATTTGCCCACTGGCTTGTGGCAGCACTGAACTCCATTATCATTGCTGCTCAAAAAAGAGGCAAGCCTAACGAATTGAACCAGGAAAGGCTATGGAGGAAGTTTAACCTACTGACAATTTCTGGTGACTTCACTAAGAGGTGGCAAGATTTTTTAACAGTCAGTCACTTGGATGACCAACCTGTTTTCTATCAGCATTTTACTGATGAACTTTTTGATAATTTGCTGCAGAAAAAGTTGAGAACAGTCCTGGACTCTGACGCTACTAGTGTGGAAACTGAATATATTGACAACCCTGACCTAAGCTTTGAGGAGGAGAACGCCATCCGATACATCGGTGGATATGTAGTAAAGAAGTTGAAGGCCCACCCTGGCTGCTCTGATTTTAAGCCACTCTTAAATGAAATGATCTGTACTGATGTGTCAGATGAGAACAGTCCACCATCAGCCGCTTGGACAAATGCCATAGACAGGGGTGGCTTAGTGAAGATAACACATGAGGCATATCAGATATTTCTGGCTATTGAATGTTGTGTGTGGCGCTACTTGACCATTAAGGAAGCCTCAAAAATGGATGACAGTTACAAAAGCTATCTCACAAACATGTTAGTAAATGATGACGATGTCTTGTTCCATTGGTGCATTGCAGGATTTGAAAAAGATGAAAATGCAAGGTTCGTGGATTTTCCTTTGCATCATCCCTAATGGAGATGTACAAGCAAGAGAACAAAAAAGGCACCGGAAAGTCCAAGTCTTTGAGAACAAAGTTGTATTGTGATAAATAAGTAAACATTTGTTGAAATAAATACATTAATGAATAAGTAAGAAAAAAAAATGAGTTGGAATACTTTAATGTAAATATTTGCTGAAATACAACCAAAATTATGGGGAAAAGAGATCTACCTTACTATTGTGTTTACAATGAACGACGCCTGTGCCTCTTTGTTCAAATCATGAAGATTCACAGATTCCAAGTCATACGACTTCCTCTTGCATCCACGACAGTTTCCAGTAATCTCATCCACCCAAATTGAGTTTATCACTCGTATATTCTGTGCATTTTATAGAACTTGGGCGATGGTTGGGTTCTCATTGGCTCTACCATGTTGTCGTATCATAGAAAAGTACTTTTCTACAGAGTCCTGGCTGACTTTTTTGCTTAAAAATACACTCACTCCATCGATGCTTAGTAGAAATGGTACCAGTTCCAAAAAGGATTTCACTACAATTAGTTTTAATCACAGTATAAGCATTATAACACACACACAGACACACACCTGTGATTCTAATACCATTTTCAGTTGTAGCACTTAACAACATTCGTTGCTTCTGGTCATCATCAAAGCCTGGCCGGCCCTCAACTGAAGCTTTCCACTGGTCCAAATAGCACACAAGTTCCTTCAAAAACTTAAATAGAAAATTGTAAGCACACACCCAATAATTATTGTAGGTAAAACAGAAACAATGTATGTGACCATTAGACATACTTTTTATGGTTGCCAGAATACTGTATACAGAAACACATTCACCACCACCTACCTCCATCCGGAAATCATTCTCCTTGCGATATGGAGATAAAAAACACTTCCGTTTCTCCTTTCCCTTTGTGAAGGATGATACATTGAAGCAGTCAAAAAAGTGATCCATGTGACGTATAAATTTGATTGTCTCACGGGCTACTTCACCAAACTTGAGATCTAGTGCAACTGCCACTGACTCTGACAAAGTCTACAGTAGCACAACAATTACATACTTGCACTTGCAAACACAACATTTACCTGAACAGCTAAATCCACCCGCATCTTTGAAAAATTAGTAAGATGAAGGTGTTCATACTTGAGTTTATGAACAATGGAGACCCCTGGTGTCTCACTGACTCGTCCAGCATTAGCCTTGTACAGCTCAATGAGTAGCTGCCAGTCAATATTCTGTCCATTACGCTGCATAAAAAATAATTGCTATAAATCAGGCAAATATGTACCAGTAGAAATAAAATGAAGTGCATACATACTATTAAAGCAAAACGTTTGCAATACGTACATACCCACAATTTCCCTCTTGAAAAACAATTTCGAATAGTTTTTATTAAATGGCTTGGGTCCGATATGAAAAAGATTGAGTGGCCTTCACTGGAATAGACATTTTTGATTTTATATGCCGTCTTGTCATTGTTCTCGTCATGTAAGCTAAACAGTAGTCGGTTTTCACTTGCACCATCACAGGTGACAGTCAGTATCTGCAATCCAAGCCTAGTAAGCCTTGAAATGACTTTCCGGAGAATTGGGAATAGCTCTGCACCTGTTGTGCTTGTAGTGGGAAAATGCACTTAGGGAAACTTCAAGCTGGTAAAGAGCCCTCTGACCATAAATGCTAGAACAGATTTGGCAAGAGGTCGTCTGGAAAGTGAGCCTTTTTTATCCTGTTCTAGCTCTGTAAACAAATTATTCACTTCACCTATGTCAGAGTATCCAGTCAGGGATCCAGTGTGCTTGTCATACACCAGGGACTCTTTTACATACGTTTCATCCAGAACAATACCAACATACTTAGCCAGATGTTCAGGCTTTTGGCTGTTAACTTGCTGCAACAACTGTTCATCTAAGGACTTAGAAAAACCAGTAGTTGATGGTGAAAAGTGTCGGTAATCTTGCAGAGTTCTCTCAGTTGGCAAGTAAAACACACCAGAATTTCTTAGTGTTTTGTAACACCCACTGGAACGGTGATGTCAATACAAGCACCATCTAATAATTGCTGGGTGCCAGCGAATCTGGCGAGTTGACCCCAAAGAAGCTGCTTTTAACTGTTGGTCCCAAAATATTTTCTTGAAAGGATTAGTATTATCCTTTTTAACAGCTTCACCACATTCCTTCATCATGGACACTAAATCGTTATTCGTGTCTTGGTCAACCATAATTCCTTGGTTAGCAACCAGCTTGTTAATCCTTCCACTGAGGCGGGCAATCTGTTGGTCCTTAGTGTGAATCACAGTAGCCATGTTCTTCATCCTCTCACACTTCTCAGATGGGGTAAGGCACCGGAAGTTGGTATGACTATTAGCCTCCACAGACTGACAACTGTCCTCTTGGAGATGCCGTGTTAGCCTACCACGCAATACATTTTCACGGAATGTGCTGCACCTTGAACATAATCTTGAGTGTGACTCCAGTGGAATGTACTTCAAACAATCTACATGGCGTATCCCACCATTCCTCTCAACATAGCCGATCACTTTCCCTAAGGTCATAAAATATTATTTTAATTGGCACAACACACAGCATGGTTTATTGCTTACCTGTAGCATCTTTGAACAAACCATTATGTTTTGCAATCAGTGAAGCATATTTCTCATCAACTATTCCCTCACAGCACTTCATGCTTTCGTCATTTACAGCTCTTACTCCTTGGTTTGTCAATTTGTCCTGGGGTGCTTGCAAGACAACATCTGGCTCAGTCTGTGTACCAATTGTAACAGTGGCATTGGTGCAATCTTCCTCAGACTCTGTTTGCACTTCTTTGCTATCAACAAACCACTGGCTATCAGTCTGGGTCTCAGCATTCACCATGGTAGAGGTGGGTTGGGTCAAAGCCTTAACATCACTCGCAGTCAATTTGGTCTTCCCTTGAGACGAATGTTTCCTAACATCAAATTTCAATTTTCTCACCATAGTAACCTCTGTAAAAGACAGTGTTTACATGTTAGTAAACTAATTGCAGTCAGCTATCAAGACACACGGTAGTGTGTCGTGCGGCCCAAGAAGCCGGCGTGCCACCCGTGAGTATATTAACAGGAAGAAAGAAAACGCAATTTTCACACCTATGTAGCTCTGTGATCCCTTATCCGATTGGAACCAAATTTGCTAGAGAGGTGCCGGCCAGTAAGGGGAGTTTACACACCAAATTTGAAGAAAATCGCTCCAGCCATTTCCGAGATACGAGCGAACAAAATTTCGTTTTAATTTCTTCGTTTTTTTCTTCTTCTTGTACTTCTTCATTTCGCACATTCGCAAAATCCGCCATAAAACACGAATGCGTACTCGGATCGGGCTGAAATTTGGCACACTCAAAGGGCTCATTAAGGCGGATCTGTGTACCAACTTTGGTAGGAATCCGATGAACATTCACGGAGTTATGACCGATTATGTGCGTAAAATAAGGTCGAAGGTCTGTCACGCCTACAGGGTAAACTCCTTTGAGGAATCAGTTGTAAATTGATATGTAGATGGAGCAACCATCGTAGGAGTGCCTTTTTGTGGTTTGAAAGGAATCGGGATAAAGACCACGGAGATATGACACAAAACCCGACCTGTGTCAAAATTACGCAATCGATTTTTATGAATAAAAAACTATTAGTTTTCGTATCTACCAGGGAAATCGCTTAGAGCAATGAGCTGAAAATCAGTATGTAGCTGGAATAATCATCATAGAAAGTCCTTGCAGTAGTACAGAAGAATCGGATTACAAACCACTGAGTTATGATTCGAAAGGCAACTACGTGTAGCAAATGCGAGATCGAGATACTCTAATAGAACAGTCACCCTAATAAAGCATTCAGCTGCATTAATAATTTACTCAATTATATTACATTGCAAATTATTCTGTAGGGAATTCAGTTACAAACAAGTCACCCTGTAGTCAGATCAGCCAGAAGAAGGTACCTAATAGAGAGTTCAGCTACAAAGAAACCATCATGTAGAGAGTTCAGCTCAAACAAATTGCCCTGTAGAGAGATCAGCTAGAAGAAGTTACTTTGTAGAGAGTTCAGTTACAAAGAAACAATCATGCAAAGTGTTCAGCTACAAACAAATCACCCAGTAGAAAGTTCCGCTATGAACAGATCACACTGTAGTGAGTTCAGTTAGAAGCAAGTCATGTTGTAGAGAGATCAGCTAGAAGAAGTAACCTTGTAGAGAGTTCAGCTACAAAGAAACCACCATGTAAGAGAGTTCAGCTGCAAACAAATCACCTGTAGAGAGTTCAGCAGGAACAAGTCACCCTGTACAGAGATCAGCTAGAAACAAGTCACCCTGTAGAAAATTCAGCTACAAACAAATCACCCTGTAGAAAGATCAGGTAGAAGAAGTTACCTTGTAGAGAGTTCAGCTGCAAACAAATCCCCTGTAGAGAGTTCAGCATCACCCTGTAGAGAGATCAGCTAGAAACAAGTCACCCTGTAGAGAGTTCAGCTAGAAGAAGTCGCATTGTAGAGAGTTTAGCTACAAAGAAACTACCATGTAGAGAGTTCAGCTGCAAACAAATCACCCTGTAGAGAACTCAGCTACAAACAAATCGCCCTGTAGAAAGATCAGCTAGAAGAAGTTACCTTGTAGGGAGTTCAGCTACGAACAGATCACCCTGTAGAGAGATCAGCTGCAAACAAATCACCTGTAGAGAGTTCAGCTAGAAACAAGTCACCCTGTAGAGAGATCAGCTAGAAACAAGTCACCCTGTAGAGAGTTCAGCTAGAAGAAGTCACATTGTAGAGAGTTCAGCTACAAAGAAACTACCATGTAGAGAGTTCAGCTGCAAACAAACATCCTGTAGAGAACTCAACTACAAACAAATCGCCCTGTAGATAGATCAGCTAGAAGAAGTTACCTTGTAGGGAGTTCAGCTACAAACAAATCACCCTGTAGAGAGTTCAGCTACAATGAGATCATCATGTAGAGAGTTCAGCTGCAAACAAATCATCCTGTAGAGAGTTCAGCTATGAAAAGATCACCCTTTAGAGAGTTCAGCTAGAATAAGTCACCTTTTAGAGAGTTCAGCTACAAAGCTACCACCATGTAGAGAGTTCAGCTGCAAAAAAATCAATCACTCTGTAGAGAGTTCAGCTAGAAGAAGTCACCTTTTCAGCTGCAAATAAATCACCTTGTAGAGAATTCAGCTACAAACAAATCACCCTGTAGAAAGATCAGCAAGAAGAAGTTACCTTGTAGAGAGTTCAGCTACAAAGAAACCAGAGTTCAGCTGCAAACAAATCACCTGTAGAGAGTTCAGCTAGGAACAAGTCAACCTGTAGAGAGATCAGCTAGAAACAGGTCACCCTGTAGAGAGTTCAGCTAGAAGAAGTCACATTGTAGAGAGTTCAGTTACAGTGAAACTCCCATGTAGAGAGTTCAGCTGCAAACAAATCACCCTGTAGAGAACTCAGCTACAAACAAATATGCCCTGTAAAAAGATCAGCTAGAATAAGTTACCTTGTAGAGAGTTCAGCTACAACAAAACCATCATGTAGAGAGTTCAGCTACAAACAAATCACCTGTAGAGAGTTCAGCTAGAAACAAGTCACCCTGTAGAGAGATCAGCTAGAAAACAAGTCACCTTGTAGAGAGTTCAGCTAGAAGAAGTCACATTGTAGAGAATTCAGCTACAAAGAAACTACCACGTATACAGAGTTCAGCTGCAAACAAATCACCCCGTAGAAAGTTCAGCTATGAACAGATCACCCTGCAGAGAGATCAGCTAGAAACAAGTCACCCTGTAGAGAGTTCAGCTAGAAGAAATTACCTTGTAGAGAGTTCAGCTACAAAGAAACCACCATGTAGAGAGTTCAGCTGCAAACAAATCACCCAGTAGAAAGTTCAGCTATGAACAGATCACCCTGTTGAGAGTTCAGTTAGAAACAAGTCATCCTGTAGAGAGATCACCTAGAAGTATCACCTTGTAGAGAGTTCAGCTACAAACAAATCACCTGTAGAGAGTTCAGCTACAAACAAATCACCCTGTAGAGAGATCAGCTAGAAGAAGTCACCTTGTAGAGAGTTCAGCTATAAAGAAACCACCATGTAGAGAATTCAGCTGCAAACGAACACCCTGTAGAGAATTCAGCTACAAACAAATCGCCCTGTAGAAAGATCAGCTAGAAGAAGTTACCTTGTAGGGATTTCAGCTACAAACAAATCACCCTGTAGAGAGTTCAGCTACAAAGAAATCATCATGTAGAGAGTTCAGCTGCAAACAAATCATCCTGTAGAGAGTTCAGCTATGAAAAGATCACCCTGTAGAGAGTTCAGCTAGAAGAAGTCACTTATTAGAGAGTTTAGCTACAAAGCAACCACCATGTAGAGAGTTCAGCTGCAAACACATCACCCTGTAGAGAATTCAGCTACAAACAAATCGCCCTGTAGAGAGACCAGCTAGAAACAAGTCACCCTGTAGACAGATCAGCTAGAAGAAGTTACCTTGTAGAGAGTTCATCAGCTGCAAACAAATCACCCTGTAGAGAATTCAACTACAAACAGATAACCCTGCAGAGAGTTCAGTTAGAGTCAAGTCACCCTGTAGAGAGAATCCTGTAAAGAGTTCATCTACATACAAGCAGATCACCCTGTAGAGAGTTCAGCTACATTTCAAGTCACCCAGTAGAGAAATCAGCTGCAAATTATCCTGTGGGGATTAATTGACATGTAATAAATCTATGCTCTCTTTTTACATTATGAACTCTTGATATATGCATTATATATATAATTTGTACATTTACTGATAAAATCAGAATGAGTTAAAGTATTTATAAAATCTGCTTCATCTTTTTCTTTTTCCTGTGGTAAAGAAAAGTATATAGGTTAAAAAGCCCCAAAGCTGGCCATAGGCCGGCTTTGGGGTATACAAATACAAAAAGAAGTGAAATCTAATCAAAAACAGCCAAGCTGTAAAAAAAGTCAAGTGGCACCAAATTCACCTAAATTGTCGTTATTAAAATTTTTACCATTAACCTACCATCACAGCCATTTCTTGGCCGCCACCTTGGATTTCACATCTTTTTTCACCATAGCCTTTTCAAGGGCCGCACTCCTTTTTTTACAGCTTGGCTGTTTTTGATTAGATTGTACTTACAGCATGCATTAACATTATCACACAAAACATCCATAAATTAGCATGAACGAATGCTATATGCAACTTTCAAGCCTTAATACTAGGCTAACACAACATCCTTGACTGATAACAATGAATTATTCCATTACCCCAACTAGTACCCTTAAATAAAATAGCAAGAATTACTTCCTATCTGTTAATCTGAGTGCAAGATAGGTACACAGAGAAAGGACATTTTCAACACAAGAATTGAGTTGCATTGCAAACATCACATGACCTGGGAAAGCTAAACAGTGTTATTCCAGTGGTGAAAGTCTATAAGGCCTCGTATCTCCGGCATGAACTTCTCAGATGGTCGTGGTAGGGAGATACAGGGAAATATTTTAATTGTTAGCTTGTCCCTGTACGTGAATCGCTCATGTACAAGCGTAGATTTCATTCAAAAAGCGTTTAGTTACACTATATATACTATATATTACGTGGTACAAACTCACAAGTAACACTATCGGTCATCTGACAGCCCTTTCGCCCAACAATCTCTCTGAGAAAGAGCACGCGGTCACACAGCCTTTTGGTGGGCATTCGCATATGTACGGATATGTCACGGATACTGTCATCGTCACTTGTGGATGTGTTAATAGTCAGTGGGTGCGGATCGTCTAGGATTAAAGTACAGTGTTAACCTGGCGTTTCTAATCCCGGGTAAGGCTATAGTATCTATGGTCCATCAAGCCCGGGTTTAAAATATTAAAAGTAAGTAATACTGAAAGAAAAAAAAAGAACCCAGTCACAATGAAGTAGTATTTCGTAACTAGAAAAACTCAGCCTGCCCTTTGGCATAGGTATTACGCTGTGCCTAGAGTCACGGCACCGTGACTGGACATTTTACTGCTAAACTAGAGTCACGGCGCATTCACCCAGAATTCACACACTAGTTGTATGAAGGTAAGTTTTTGTTGAGTTTGAGGCGAGCTAGGGTTGGCACGAGTCTAGTATTCCCCAAGTATTCGGCTTTAGGGCACGCGTTTAGTAGAATGCCCCGAGCATTCAACTTTAGGGGATGCGTCTTGTACTTTATAGTTAGGTTAGAGTCAGGGTTCAGGTTTGGTTTCTGCTTTACTGGTGTTATTTATATAGGCTTCTTCGTGAATGACATATATAAGGTACGAACTATGGGAGTAGCATAGCTGGAACCATAGTGACACAGTGGTAGAGCACTGGGCTAGAGTATGGGAGGTCTCGGGTTCAAGCCTCGCTTTGGCCAATTTTTTTTCGTTATCTTAGGTTTTATGTCTAAGTTTTTTTATTCACGTGATTGCCGTGACTCTAGGCACAGCCTAGATATTATTATTAGGAAATGGTCGAAAGTTTTTTTCCTATGGATAACTAACACAAATTAACCTTTTGCTTTGTCGGTTCTTCATTCTACTAATTGCTGATCGTACCACCACCCGTAGTGGTATTTCACCTAAAGTGGTAGGGTTGGCAATGAAAAAATCAACCTCTATAGTTTCTCCTCCAACTCTGGATGATCAATCCTACTCAGGTCTACATCAAAACTTTAGGGTAATGATATGGTAATTCCCCTTGCTATTTCTGTAACACGCATTTTAATTTTCCGTGATTTTTCAGGTTATTAAATAAAAATGGGCAGCAGCATCAGCAATGCTTTATAGCGTGCTTCAATGTTTCCATGAATGGTGCATTACGTGGTGGTCATCATACTATCGAAAATGGATGCGTAGTGTTGGGGATATAGAGGCTGCGAGTTTCTAAATCATAGCGTGATTGAGAGCATCAGCTTGTGTTGGCACATGAACACTATAAAGCTCCACTTAATCAGGTCCTAAAAGGTGCCTGGGAGTTTGTAAACCAGCCTTGGACTTCGTTACGTGAGTTTCAGTGGATTGGTTTTTTATTGCAGACCAGCCAAGCTCTGTTTTAGCAAAAATTAAAGTACAGCGAATCACCTTTTAAGCAAGTGTCTCTTGTAGAGCACCTCACCCAATAACCCCAAAAAAGCACTGGACAACATTCTAGATGTTCTTGTCCATTTTCATAAGTACGAGCCAAAATCAGTCAAAATTTACAACACAGCTAATCCCAAACAGAAGACATTTGGTCTCTACCAAATCCATCATTTAAAACTAGACCATTGTTAGGCTCCATCCTCTGAGTTACAAGTTAATCCACAGGGGTTGATTTTTTCATTGCCAACCCTAAAAGTGGCTAGAAGAAATTTATAACTTTCTGTTTGTTTATGGACGAATAATGATTTTATAAGGAATTGGGCTTTGCAAGGTGGTGGTGATGAATTTTCCCTGTAGTTATTCTTTCTTTGTTGTTCTCCTTTCCCCGTAGTTGTAGTTTACTCGTTGTGATTATATAGTTTGTTATATAGATTCTAATTGTAGCATTTGTTGTCATGTGAAAAAAATTAACTGACACTGCGACAGACATCCATCTACCCAAGTATCAAGCACACTCAGCCTTTAGCTGCACACATGGTGCTTTTCCTATCTTACGCCATAATGATGTAAGGGTTCTGACTGCCAAATTGTTATCCAAAGTGTGTCATGATGTGTGAATTGAGCCCCATTTGTAACCGCTCTCTGGGGAGATCTTGTGTCATCGTTTTACTGTGGGGGAGGATGATGCTAGAGTGGATATCCGAGCTGCAGAATTTTGGCGACAGGGGTGTAGCTAGCCAGAAGGTGATGGAGGGGCAGTCAAGCCCCCACGAAATACTCAAAATCAGTCATGATTGCAAAAAAGGTTAATGATCCAATGGTGGGCTAGCCAACATACGGTGTTGTATTATTACAGCTTACATAACTAGCTACATAATTTCAGTACTTATTGCTAATCACATATCAATGGAGGTATATTCGTCGAGCATCATCACACATGCCACAACTGTACTCCAACAAATTCATCCACAATCCAGTAGAGCTGTATTGTTATTTTTAGTGTAAGTACAAGTAGCCACAGTCTGTGCTGCAGTCCTAGCACACTGCAGAGAGGATGACGTGTTCACTCACTTCAGCCGAGAAATCCCACGTATTGCATGAAATCCCTGTTCAACACCTGTCTTGCTAGCAGAGCTTGTAATTATAACCTTGTAACTGATCTGCTTGACTGACTGACAAAGTAAAAAAATTAGACTGGCATACCATCGCACTGCCATACGAAGAAAATAAACTTAGTACATTTAACACTTTATCATCTTGTAAGCAGTAGGTTCGTAGCGTCATCTGGTCTCCTTTGTCACTTGTGAGTTCACTTCGGGCGGGTCACTCTTTAGGTTCAAAAATGCTCCATCACGTGAGTAATCCAGGCTAAATATAGAAGTGTGTCTCTAATATTTTTGTTCAGTGGCTTCATGAACGAGTTGAATGTTGTGTGCTCATTTACTAGCACCCCCTGGTGATTCTGTATAGTAGCACACATATTTATAGTCATTTGCGTGTCAGTTTAATACTGGTAAGTTTGTGACGGAGATAAAAAACAACAAACAACACTTAGTGATAGGGGGACAAATGCCCCCCCTTAGCTACACCTCTGTTTGGCGATGCTCACATCATAAACCATTTTCGGTGTGATGTACATGTCTTTAACAGCTTTGCAGCGACCAACCATTCTTCCACCCTTGCTGCTACTTTTTGTCGACATGAAGGTGAAAAGCATTGTGCCTATGAAGAATGCATGCAGTATGTCAAATTGAGCATGGCAGTTTTACCCCACTTGTTTTCTCCAGTTCTGGTGGTATGGGTACAGCTGCTACCATGATGTATAAGCACCTGACTGATTTGTTGGGTGTTAAATGGAATTCTCCATGTTCTTAGGTGATGGGCTGGCTCCTCAGTTGTTTGGGGTTTTCCCTGTGAGATGCTTAAGTGGCTAACGTTCAACTTCTCGGTCTTCTGCAATCCTCCCTGCTATCAATCTTGCTGTTGCCAAGGGGAGGCTTGCTCTGCCCTTTACCCTAGGCTTATAGGCTCTGTTTGGGTCTTTTTCTGTAGTGTTTAGGCAAAATAACTTTATAGTTTACTTTTTTAGAGACATGGAGGTGGAAGGGAGTGCTATTAGGGTCAGAAAAAGCACACTAGTTGTATGGTAGGGTTGGTATGCCCCGAGTATTCGACTTTAGAATAGTTGCCCAAGTATTCAACTTTAGGACACACGACAAGTATATTTTAGCATTACGGTGGGGACGAGCTCAGCTTTGCCTTTGGTTTCTTCTTCACCTTTAGGTTGCAGTTCTTCTTACTGTATACAGCTTACTTCTTTAGTCACATTGATAAGATAGAAAAGTAAGGAATTGTGGAGCTAGCTAGCAGTGGTTGACTGGTGAGTACACAGAACCATCACACCGATGGTCCAGGGTTCAAGCCCCGGATGCTGTACCTTTTTTTCATTTTAGTAACCTTTTTTCTCCAAGTTTTACTGTCAGTTCAATAGCTGGTACATTATTGAACCAACTTGGTTCAGCAACCACTACCTTATTGTTATTATTATTACTAGGACCGTTTCACATACAACCAAGTACATACACCAATGCGATAAATCCCTGTTTGATGCTATGCACTACAAGGTGTTTGAAGGTACGATCAATTTATGATCCCAAATTAAGTCAATATAGAACAATAGTGACAGATATAACATGATAGTACAATCGTAACTAGAGGCCACCAGTGTATAGCTGATTAAGGGAACTTTGTAACATTACTGATGAGTTAGATATTGTTTGATCAGACAGTAAAGCAAGCTGAGGCATAATCTAGATTGATTTATATTCTTGTAGTTTACTGTTTATGGACTATTAAATGCTGTCAGTGTTGGTCAACTAGATGATGTCAAGGAACACATTCGAAATGATGTTAATGTCAGTGGAAGGGCTGGGGTGCGTTTGTAACTAGTTAATACACATAAGTTTGTGGCCTGGTGTGACAAATCATTGAAATTGTTTTGCTGAGTTTTATGCATCAAGTTTTAGTAACTTTTGTTGTGGAAATTGCATCATTGCATTACAGGTTATACACTTTGTAATATTTCAGCTACTTAAGTATAATTATTTTAAAGCTTTGTAATACAACAGTTTTACTTTTTAACAGTATCTGAATTCGTATATTAGAACCTGTGAGTGAGTAGAGTTTATTGTTCTACATATTATGTGTCCTGATCTGACAATGCCAGTCTTAATTAAAACCTTTCTGATTGTTAAAAGATGGTATGTAACTTCTATGATTTTAGCAAATGTACTTGTAACAGCATAAAGTTGATAAAGCTTACACTACTATGTATATATTCAGAAGACTACATGTGTTAAAGTTTAAATCATACTCAATGGAATGGCTATAAGACTGGTATTCTCAGACTCTGTGTTACAGTTCTCTTGTGTGTTTTGTTTTGCACTTATTAATAATTACATCATCAACAACACCATTGATATTTCCAATTGGTTTTATCATTCATTAGCCCTTTATAAATACTTCACTGCATGTTGCAGTAGACATGAATCACTTGGAAGTGATGCAGTTTCTACTATCAAGTGGAGCGAATGTCAACAAACGAAACATAGTAAGAGTATACATGGTTTTTAAAGTGCTATATATCACTATTTGTATTTTTTAAAGCTTACTGGACAATACAATCAGTTTGTATATGCATACGTACTTCTCTATTCATGTTTGTTGAAACAGTGAAAAGTACCATGTTTGTTGAAACAGTGAAAAGTACCATGTTTGTTGAAACAGTGAAAAGTACCATGTTTGTTGAAACAGTGAAAAGTACAACACATAATTATGTAGCTACCTATTCAGGAATCAATCTATTTTGCTTTTGTGTTCTTTTCCCCAACATAAAAAAAGTTTTTTTGGTTATTAACATCAGTGTTGTGCTCAGCATACTACAAAGCTATAACTTATGGTTTCATGAGCGGTGACTGTTCTATTAGATATGTCAATCTTGAGACAGCAAGAACCTACGATACATTTAATTGTGTGTGGCTGTTCTATAATGGTATCTTGAAGTATGGTGGTACTGTATTAATAATCATGGAGGTTTACACTTTCTCACAAAAACACCAGAATACCTTCATTGCACCTTTGCATTATTGGTGACTCAGAGGTATAACCAAATAGCCTTCAATACAACCTGAAACATTTCCAGTAGGTTGCTATGGATTCTTTTTTATTTAGTGAAATTTTCTACTGACCATTTTACTGACTGACTGATTTACTGACCAATTGACCGACGCCTTCAGATAAGCATAACCCAATAATGGTTAAAGCTAGCATAAATCTCCAATTATTGGCATGAAGCACAGGAGCTTTTTGGCATGCCGCACTGCATACAATGCACACATCATAAACTTACCTTTGTTATGTCCCATTTCTCTTCACTGACAGCTCAAGGTCAATTCATAGTCAATTCATAGCAGCTTTGCATAATGGCTTCCCTACGTTTCTATAACAGGAATCTTACGCATGGATTGATTGCAGAGGTGCTTCATGTAGAGCTCTTCATTTGTAATGCTGTGCAATGGGCTGAACATATGTAGTTGATAATAAAATGTAATGGCTATTTCACTATTTCTGTAAACGATAATAATTGGGGTTTGTGTTCAAGCAAAAAACAGTAAGTCTGTTGTCATTCCTTCTTTCTTGTAAGGAGTTAAGTCGCTGGTTCATCAGTCATGATAATGTTACAAAAAAGTAGACAAACAGTAGTACAATGAAAAATTGTGACTGAATTTGACAAAACCCGGCTTCGACACACGAAGCTTCGTTAGGAGATATGGTGATTTTAAGTAATCATTGTGTAGTAACTTCCCAGTGCCTACAGCTGTGCAAACAAAATTTGCACAAATTATTCATCTATTTACTAGCTATCACTGTGTGGGTGTATATGTTTCTGATACCCAAAATATGCCCTGTTTTGGGCAGCTTTTTTTGAGCGGGTAATAATATCACAGGTAGTAGTAGTAGGGGTGGTGGGTGGGCTTAATATAGGAGTATAAAATGGAGTAAGAAGACAAATGGAATCCAGAGGGCCCTCCATGGCCCTCCATGTCCCTCAAATCACTCTAAACTGATTGAGAACACTATTGGCGAGCTCTCTGTGAAGTCCCAGCTCACTACACACCATTATATACAACAAAGCCATAGCCATTTAATGGTGCTAATCTACCACTCGTGGCTTTGACAGAGTCGGAAGAAATCTGTTGCAGAAACCAGACCTGCCAGTCCTGAAGGAAATACAGAGTGGAATATGATAGTGTATTAGACCAGCAATCCATTTCTGGTAAAAACGTAAGTTTGATTTTGTGTGTGTGTGTGGAAGCTGGGTTATATGAAATCCAGTCACAATTAGACTTTGATTGAGGATCATAGAAATATAAGTTAGTGAAACTAGATAAGTCAGTAAGTGTTCAACTTCACAAAAGCTGCATGTTTTATGCCAACATTTTGCTCATACATCACTGCAGCCATTCTTGGCCACCACCTTTGATTATACCTAGGCTTTGAAGGCTAAACCCTTTTTTTGCAGCTTGTAAATTGTAGCAAAATATTTTGCAAGTATAATTTTATTGAGACAGTAGGTACATGTATTCACACTAAAGATGTGCTAAATGCATGGGCTTGCAGTAGCAACACCAGACTATCTTAGGTTGGCATTATAAATAATTATGAGATAGGACAGAGTAGCTATAGATTCAGTGTGTTACATTGAATCCTTAAAAAGTGGAATAAAGGTGTATGACTTTATAAAGATTGAGATGCTCTAATAGAGCAGTCAAAATTAACAAGAGTCAAAATTGGAATACAATTTTAAAGTGGGTATTAAAGAATAATATAAATGCAAGACTAACTTAAACTGTAAAGAGTCTAGATTTTTTAATTTAATTGATGGATTAATATGTACTTGGGTCACTACAATACTTGACCTGCTGACCAGCCATAACTTAGCATTTTAACGGAACCAAGCATGTATTGAAAATAGTTTCTAATAACCATGAAATCATAATTAATTGAATTTTGAAACATTTTAATATTTAAAATCTGTCAGTGGCATCATGGGTCTGCACCTTCAGACTCCTGCACTTATGTGTAACTCACTATGTAGGCCTGCATCAAATATGCCAGTATATAATAGGCTGGAGTGCTATGCTGGCGTAATGCTAGCATATTAGGTGGATATTTTAAACTATGGAACTTAATCCCATGAAAATATATCATACTCCCTAATAGATCAGTCAATGGAAACAGCAAATAGCAATAGGTTGCTTAGATTGATACTCTCTAATAGAACAATCACTTTGTAATGAAATACTCTAATAAAGCATTCACTGATTGAAATGCTCTGAAATGTTGCTGACCTAGGAGCATATTGCAAGCATGATGGGAACACTGAAGAGCAAAATTGGTGAACATTTTGGGAAATTCCTGAAAGCATTTTGGGTGAACTTTTGAGCATATTTGACTCAGACCTAACACTATCATATCTGGAAACTACCTTGAAAATTCCTGGTACGCCCATGGTTGCTGAAATCAAAAATGCAGTAAAAGAGCACTTTCTTAAATCTATGTAATTATTAGTTTTTACTGTTGTGTTATGCTATAATTATAATTCCTTTGTAAAATAATCTATAAGAAGCTTTCTACCACTGTGAGGGCCAAACATTATTAAAACTAGTGTAGCAATTTTTACTATTCAAATAGTTGGGAACAAAATGACTGATTATTTAATTATTCTTTATGCATGAGTACCGAATCATAATACCTTTGTTGGGAAGAAAGATAAAGCCTCTTTGTTGGGAAGAAAGATAAAGCCTGAGAGCTATTTTTATCTCTTCTAAAATGGAATTTTTCAGTATGAATATGTCACAATCTCAAGCTACTAGGTTGGCTTTATTCATCTTCACAGCTTACTACAGTGCTAAACAATATTTGAATAGCATGTTAATGAATCAAATAGTTGACCAAATAGTTGAATATCCTAATAATCATTTTGGCACTATAAAACCTATGAAGTTTTGTTTTAGTGATACTTAGCCTGTAAAATGAAGATGGTTTTTAACAAAGGCATTCAATACATATATTTAAATGATCAGTTGTTGCAGTTATAAAGTTGGTGAGGCTCTCATCAAAATAGTCAGTTCAATATAATAAGTGCACTACTGTATTTGGAACACTGGCACACTAGCTATACTTTTCCATTACTGACTGTGTGCAATATAGAGTATTCACTGTATGCCTAATGGATTCTGTATATTATGCATATGTACTTGTTTGCGTGTGACCTGCTGCAAGATTGAATGATGAGGATTCTTTACATTACAGAATGATGATACTCCTTTACACTTAGCAGTACAGCATGGAAATGTGCAGGCAGTGGAATTGTTACTGTGTACAGAAGCTGATATAAATGCTAGGAATAAGGTATATTGTACATGTACAACTTTTCAAGGAATGTATGTTTCACAGATTAATAAATTTCAGTTTTATTTCTCATTTTTCACTGAGGTTACTAGTAGAAAGCATATACTAACCCTAATAATTATTAACTTTTGAGGATGAAGGTTTTGCAAACAGTCAGGCAACTGCGAAATCCACAAAAGTTACTGTATGTCCCTTGAAAATTTGTATGTATATGGTAGTTCTATGTTTTGTTGACTGTGTCACCATCTTTTTTATAATAATGTGTAACTGATGCATTCCAATCTGACATAGTGAATACAAATTACAGTCCTTTGTAATCAGAAAACCAATCCAAATCACACATCAGACAAAATCAAACTAACACCACCAGTGGCTAGCTACACTGTATACCATAAGCCTCAGCATTGCTCAAACTGGTTTTTTAGTCTGGGTGTAATGGTATGTTGATTTCTGATCTTGTTAATGACCTGGCTTGACAAGAATCAGTGGTCACAAGAGGATTGTCTGTAGCAGCTGGGCAAACATCTTTGTGTAAATTCTGCAGTGTGTACATTAGAACTAAAGTAGCCAGTATGGCCCTGTAGCTTCATGCCTGGGTTTCAGCAAGACAGTGCAAGTAGCATCTCTGCAGTCAATCCAGCCACACTACAGAAATAATAGCACTGAAGCAATGAAATGTTACCACAAATTAACACCTATGCGATGTAGTTAAAGAAAAGAATTGGGACAAAATGGACAAAGGTAAGTCCTTGACGCATGCAATGTAGTTGCTGCGGTTGACAAAATGGCATGTCTTGTGCCAAACAGTGAAGAAACCTAACTATACTCAAATAATGGTTGGCTGGAGACATCATATAGTCCATCAGTCAGTCGGTTGGTCAGTTGGTCGGTCGGTCAGTCAGTTTGCAGATAATTTAGCAATCATACAGTTGATAGTACTGTATAGTAGGGAGCATAAAGGTTTGGCCTCTTGTGGCCAACAATATCACCAAGAGTTAATAGAGGCCCTGTATTGTGTTAGACCACTATTATTAACTCTTGATATCACCTGTTTCACAATACCTTCATGGCACCTTGACAATATTGGTTAAGTAAAATCAAGCCCATAATTGCCTTCAGTATGACCTGAAACACTTCCATGGAATAGGTTGCTAAAATGCAACAAGATATAAACTTCCAAAGCTTTTAACTTGCCCGCCCACACAATTTTTTATATGCGACTATTATGTTCTACAGACATTTTCATGCTTTAATATATTAATAATCCCTTGCTCATCATTATATATTTTCATACTTTACTCCTTTATACATGTTTGCCTGTATCAGAACACACTTTTATACATAGCGGTTTTAAAATGCACAATCTGAGTTTAAAATGTCATAAATTTAAAACCAAGAAAACAGTAAAGTCCCCTCCTACAAATGTTACTCTGGTTTATGTTCTTCCAGAAAATAATGAGTACAAGTAAAAATTTCTGAGAGCAGATATATTTACAAAACCCTATGAAAATCACTAAAAAGGTTGCAACCTTTTAAAGCAAAAATTTTTAAAAGTTTGGACCTATGAAATGTTTGTGGTATTCTTAAAAGTAATGAAAAACTAGATACAAACAAGTAAAAATCATAAATATACAAATTTCAGCATAATTGTGGTTGTTGCTATGGTAAACATTGTTTAAAATTGGTCAAGATGATTTAGTGTAACCATGTAAGAAAACAGAATTGAGATTATCTAGGTGACTAAATTTTGTGATATACAAAATTTAGCGATTTTGGTTTTTTTGCTAAACTTTAATTTAGACCTACAAAAGTTATGATTAATTCATTACATCAATTGTGACCGGGCCTGCGAAAACAGGGCATGTGGGCACAAACTATACCCTGTCATACAACGGGTCATATCTCAGTATTGAAACAGAATATCTGCATTCTGTAACTTGCATCATAAATCCAGTTCAATGTTTACCAAGAGCTGAAAATTGCATTGCAATAGCATAATGCTATACAAGTTATGAGTAGTAACCCCACCGCAGGTTCCTATTGGAATTAGCCAAGACAAAGCCAGATTGTTTAACAAGTTCTTTAATTCTGTATAATGTGACCAGATCTGCAAAAACCTGACACAATCTTGCAAGCCTAAATTAAATTTTACAGTATAAAGCATTGAATACAATGGATGAAATACTTGCGTATTATTGAAAAAAGTCTGTAAATTTTTTGAATGCTTCTTTCTGGTTTGAATAAGTAGGCAAAAATTATGTGTTCACATGCCCTATTTTTGTAGGCCAAGTGACAATTCATAAAAAACCATTAAAATTAATTTTGTATGTACTATTTTTGCCAATATACGAAGTTGCTAAATTTAGTTTATCGCTAAATTTAGTCACCTTAAACATGAAAGTTCATATTTATTGCACTATACAAAAATAAATATTAGTTAGAATGGATCGACAAGGTTTCTATGCTATTTAAAGACCTAAGGATGACGTGGGCGAGGATACCCACAAACATAATTACTGAGGCCGCAAGCTGAGGTAATTAATTGTGAGTGAAGGAGGGGACTAACAATAAAACCCTGGATATCATTGTATTCGCCTGCTCAGAGAAGTTGGAAAATCTTTGTTTTGTTGCAGTAGACTCAAGGATACAGAAGTTACGAGCATTTGTTTACGTCACATTGAAGCGATCGTGCATGATCGTACGCAATCGATTTTTCTTCACAAATTACGCTTTTGTATACAGTGAAGAAGGGTGAGTACAGGAAAAACCTACCCAGTAATTGATTCCCCAAATACGATGGTGAAAATTGTAGCTCTGTACCTCAATTCGTTGGTAAGTTACAACTATTTTTGTAGGCACCTGTAATTTATTTTCGCTATACTTGCTGTACAAATCGATATTTCTGTTGTTGCTACTTTGTAGTGTAACTCCTAAAGCTATTGTCATACGAGGCTGAAACTTTGCCAGAGGGTACACTTGGCTAAGTAGATTATAAATATTCAATAAACAGGAATTTGAAAAATGGGCGATTGTGTCAGATTTTTGCTGATCTGGTCACATATAACAATAAAGATGCTGCTACACAGTTTGAAGAATCCACCACCACTACCACCAATTGCACTCCCAGTGCATTGTTAAATGATATTATGATCACAACTACAGATGTTCATGATGTTTTGGTTTCTTTGGACCAAAACAAACCAATGGGACCTGATGGCATCAGTCCTAAGATATTGAAGTATTGTTCTGTCAACCAATTAGTTATCTTTTTCAGCTAGTCATCACAAAAGACTAGTTACCATCTGAATGGAGTGTTATTCCAATTTTCAAGTCTGGGGACCATGCTGCTATACCCAATTACCATCCTATATCTCTACTATGTATTGTTTCAGAATATTGGAAAAAATCATCTTTAACACATCAATCAAGTTTCTATCTAACTCATTTTACAGCAGCTTTTGTTATTTATCAATGAAGTGTTAGAAGCCAAACAATCGAACAAGATATCTGATCTTATCTATTTGGACTTTAATAAGAAAGTGTTTGACTCTGGTACTCATCTTAAGCTATTACATAAAATAAGATCTTATGGCATTGCTGGAACAGTGTTTAATGGTTTGTAGCATATTTATCTCACAGCCATCATTATGTCTGCATCAACAACAGCTGTTCTGAGCTCCTCCCAGGGGTTCTGCAGGGCAGTATCTTGGGTCCATTATTCTTTGTTCTTTTCATTAATGATCTACTAAATTGCCTTCAGTTTTCCATTCCTTAAGTAGTTTAGACACAGTTGAAACTGACTTCCTTCTAAAAGATATAGACAATCTCTTCCACTGGAGTGTTTCATCTGACTTGTATTTTAGCTTTAGCAAGTTTGCACATTTACAATTCTGGTTAAAAAACAACATTAAGTTCACCTACAACAATGCCGTAGCTGCTGTTGAAAGTATCAAAGATTTAGGAATAATAATATCATGGGACTTCACTTGGGATAAACATTATAAGATGAGCCTGTAAGATGCTTGGATTAATACATAGAAGTTTTTCAAGCATCAGGGCAATCATGATCAGAAGAAAGCTATACATGTCACTGATACATTCTCAAGTATTATATTGTTCACAAGTGTGGAGACCTTTCTTAATCAAACATATCAATTTGTTAGAAAGAATACAGAGACAAGCCACTAAATGAATTTCGAATGACTATCATGTGCTATGCAGGTCTCGTCTGATGAGTCTACAGCTGTTACCATTAATGTATGTTTATGAAATAAATGACATTATCTTCTTCATAAAATCTTATCAACATGTTTTAACATTGCTGAGTACGTATGCTCAATTCAGTACCTCTAACACAAGATTTGGTTTATCTCAAAAAATGATCCACCACAAATGTTCATCTAATATCACACAGAATTTTTACGTTCACTCCCTGCCACTAGCCTAAACCTGAGACTGGGGTGGGGGGGGGGGGGGGCTAGTACACCCTGTAGTATATAAACCAAATTTTCTTTTGTGTTTGAATCACATATTTTACATTTTGTGCTCTATGTTGTTGTGATTGTTGTGTAGCAAAATTCCAGTGAAGGGAACAATTGAAGCGGGATTTCAGGGGAGTGTGGGAGCATATTTACCTAGTTGAAACATAATTGTGGCAAGATTAAATCTGGAAGCAATTTGAGATAAGCGACTGAGATCTGGAACTAGGACGCTTTATTGTTTTATACGATTTTATAAGATTTTAAGGCAATTTTTAAAATGAAGCAATATAAATAGTGGACTGTGAAAATGACCATAACTATAAGTTGCAATATTAGTGACCATATGTGGAAAATTTTTGAAAATGGCAATCTCAAGGCTGGATCTTGAGGTACTTTTAGTCAAATTCCTATAAACAAGCACATGTATGAAGTTTTTGACTTTATTCTCTTCTGTGGTGCAGCTTGCATGCTATTTAGTCTGACTTTTACAACTAGCCAAATCACCATTTACAACTAGCCTAATGTTATTTACAACTAGCTTTTTGGCCACAACTTCTGTAACCCCCTTTTTAGCCCCTGCGGCCTACCACGTCTATGGGACTCTTTGCCAAGAATAGATTTATCGCTACCTATTTGCATTATCAAGCATAAACTCTATAACTACATGTGGAAACACTTTATCCAAAATTTTGATGATACTATGTGCATTCTTTTCATTACAACTGCCCTTGTTGCCACAGCGTTGATGACACCCTTGCACAGAGAACTTACCTTTGTATTTGTATTTCCCCTTTCCTTTAGTTTGAGTCCCTGGTAGCACTTGCCAGTGGCTCTTACCGTATTGTAAAAAACTTTGGAGGTAAAAAACTTTGACGAATTTGGCGAATAGCGTTCAATTCGCCAAAGTTTTTTTAGCCAATTATTTTACGAGCACATTGAGTAACTAGAACTTGAGATGAAGGCTAGTTCGTACCACCACGCAATAAAGATTGAGCTGACTTATGAGATCATTCCTAGGAATTTGTCCCACTGTTCAGTGTAAGCACTCATTGGGATAGAATTTCCAGCCGGCTTCCCGGCCGTTCGCACGTCAGCTAGTTCATCGTCTCGCGATGGATTTGGCCAATGGTTTGATATACGTGATAACCTCTGCTACTGGAGTTCACTGGAAAAGTAAATACGGTCGCTCTCTGAATCGAAGGAGATAGCCGCGAAGCACGCGCCTTTGCTACCACGTTGCTAGATCGGTAGCTACAAAAGTACTGCTACAACAACAATGCTAGCTACCTATACACTTACTACACTACTTAACTGATGAGTTGACACCTTGTTGTTTAATATCCTTACATACCGTAGAGTAAAATTTTTGGCGGTAATAACTTTGGCGAGTATTATTTCAATCGCCAAAGTTTTTTCCGACAATTTTTTCAACAGAAGGGTTTCGTCACACTTTTTTACCGCCAAAGTTTTTTACTATACGGTAGTATCTTTATTTGTACTGTTATTAATAATGGTAACCTTAGACATCAAATGAACTATTACGTAAAAGTTTCTAAAAAGTAATCTATTTAGCAGAATGTTCTACTGACTGGTTGCCTGATCAACTGATTCCTTCAGACAAGCTTATTCTCAATGATGGCTAAGGCTACGGGCTTGATATTTCATTGTTCAATGTCACTTCAGCCCGACGGGTGCCTTTTGGCATACCATTGTATTTCAATGCATGCTTTATAGACTTATCTGTGCCCTTTGTGTCCCATTTATTTCACTTACATCACAAGGTGTCGGTTTGTGGTAGCAATGCATGTTGGCTTCCCTGGGTTTGTAATGAGAACTATTAGAGTTTTCTATTGTGACTGGATTGAATCGATTGATTGCAGAGGTCCTTCTCAAAGTATTCTTCATTTGTAATTCTGTGTAACAGATTGAACATAGCTAATAATGAAGTGTATTGGCCACTTCACTATTTCAGAAATTGATAACTGGAGCACACATTCAGACATAAACAATAAGCCTGGCTCTATTCTTTCTTCTAATGCAGTATGCATAGGTTCACTAGTCATAATGTTAAAAAGGTAAACAAATAAGTGCAAAGAAAAATTTGGAATTTTAAGTTCGGTTAGGGATCCACGAAGTAAAAGTGGTTCTTCATTATCACACATAACAGTAATTTGGCCTTAGTTCTACATCTTTGACTGACCTTTCCCCATCACCAGTGACTTTTGCTTTCGTTAATGGATGAGCCTATTTTGCTTTTTTCTCCACCAGCAATTCTTTTTTCTTACCTATTTTTGCACAAAATGTTGCTCAAAATTTCTCTATTTTGCTGATTATCAATAAAAATTAATTGCAGTATCTCAAGTGTAGATTCAAGCATGACTGTGTGACTGCTCTATTAAAATATTTCGTACATAATGACTGCTCTGTTAGAGTATCTTGATCTTAAGTCGCCATTCCTATGAGCACATATTGTCTGAATATTATGCATGACTGTTCTATTAGCGTATCTCAATCTTTTCCATACAAAATGTGCTAATTTGCCATTCCTTGGTGTCCATTTTTCCAGCTTTTTGTTTTTTCAATGTATTTTCCAAAAAATTTTCCAGTAAAATTAGCGCATCCCTACTTTCTTGGTGAACACATTGCGCTGACTTATAATTTGCTGGAACTGAGTCTGATTGGTATTCTGTATTATAACCGAATTTTGGAAAATCACTCATATTGCCATGCATGAAGTAAATAGAATTTTAATGCTTAAGGTGATGCTGTTTAGTGCATGCAGGATCCAGTTTCAAAAAATTTCTTGTAATTCAATGATTGAGGATTGATTAAAATCATTATCAAGTGTATTTACATCAAGAAGCTTATTGCTTAATTGTTAAATATTTTACACATCAAATGTGCACATAAGGGTGATTTTCAAAAATTCAGTCACATATAATGTCAAAATCAGCAGAAACAACTGATGCACAATTACCAAATGATAGCGCTTGCAGTAACAAGACTTGCATTGTCATGTATTAAGAGAATCAAAGTTTCCTTACTTGATATATCAGGAAGTGACTTTATTGAGAGACTACTAATCCGTCAATTGATATTTCATTACTAATGGCAACTAATCTAAACCCACAATTGATCTGTTGATTATTTCGATGTAGATGCAGGTGCTTATTTGTCAAGTTTGATCACCTGGACGTATCGCTAGTAAAATAATACTAAGCAATAGTAAGCTGCAAGCTTTGATTTAAGTAAGTGTTCGATATCAAGTTATTGTGGTTTAGACCCTGATTCTGTTCCATTCTATAGTTTAGACCCCCCATATTTTTTTGATGAATGTAATATCGGCAGGGGCAGTGGATCAGGATAAAGAGTGAGTGGGCCAGGGTCAGCTGTACGGTGAAGACCAAAAAAAAAAGAAGGTAACTACCTGCTGACAATAGTTTCCCACTACCAACTGTATCTCCTTATTTATAACTACACACACGTAGCGAAGTAGCTTGCTACACTGCTTCTCTGAATACTGTGACTGTTCTATTAGAGTATCTCGACCTTTTCTTTCAAACATTGTCCCATTAAAGTGCCCCCCCCCCCCCCCCCCCATCCCCCATCTCCACCGCCTATGAATATTGGCATGAATGGAAAGCATAACAAGGCTGGTGACAACTATAATAGCATAGCAGATCAGGTGGGAGATTACATCCGGGAGCATTTCAGGCAGAAAAGAAATAGAAGTACATATTTTAAGGCTTTTAAGCTCTACTCAATGTCACAGCAATGACTGTTTCATTTTTGATGGCTTTACTGATTATTAGAGTATGTCAAATGGAAAATCTGCTAAGGCTGATACCATAGTGATCATAGTGCTTAAACTGGCTGCATAGTGAGTATACAATGTATAGCTACTGTATGTTGTGAAATTACAAAGAACAGAACTCATAATGAAACACCCAGCAAGAGCTACAGTAAAGCATTTTTATTATGTTTAACTTGAACTGTATAATCATAAAATTATGTTCATGGTAGAGTAACAAGCTAACAATGCTTAGATTTTTTAATAGCCAAATAAAGATATATATATATATCTGCATTAAGTTTACATAAAATTTTTCATTGCAATTAATAGTAGTATGAGCTTATTGAACATTCCTTTGTTTCAGTCTGGAATTATTCCATTGCCCAAATCAGCTCCAAACTATTTGAACACACGTGGCTCAGTGGTTTTCGAAGTTGGCAGTTGATACCGTATAGTAAAAAACTTTGGTGAAAACCCGCTATTGCAAAATTGGCAAAACAAAAAATTGGCAAATGGGGGATGTAGCTACACCACGTACTGTATACATGCAAGTGTGAGTGATTAAACAACTCACCAATTAAGGAGCATGGCAGCCATTTTGATTGCGAGACTTTATCCCTCATGGCAAGGGATGATGACTCGCGATGGAAACGGCTGCCATACCCCTTAATTGGCAAGTCTAATCACTTGCACATAATGATGTTGTATTCAAGTGGTAGCTAGCTATCGTAGAACTGGGAAAGTTGCTTGTGTTTCTAAATGCCAAGCTAAATGCATTTCTTTGCTGTGACCAACACTATGTTTAGTTACGTGAATCCAACTTACTACAGTTTAGCAATCTATAGAGTGGTGTACATGTGTCATGCTAGTTGATTGCCTGCATAATATATATATAGTACTGTGATTAACTCTAAATTATATTGTGACTGGTTTACAGGTATTTAGTAATCATGAGCTTGCAAAAAGTTAACAAACAAGTGTAAGAATAAATAGGAATTTTAAATTAGAGTAGGGACAGTGTATAGTACTGCAATAAGAAGTACTGTAACAAGCTGGATCGGAGTAGTACCCATTGTCCAAATAAAGCAATAAGGAATAAATATCCCTACTGTGTTACATGAGCTTATTGAAGATTCCTTTGTTTCAGTCTGGGATTACTCCATTGCACAGAGCAGCTGAAAAAGGTGATATCCAGTTAGTGGAGCTGTTGGTATCACGAGGAGCCGATGTGGACAGTACAGATAATGTAAGATTCTATGTCACACCATCATGTAACATACCCATCTCTTTGTTGCTCTGTTTGGTAGCTATGCATTGAGTATATAGTATGTGTTGCAGGCTACAGTGTATGTATGTTCAAAACGTTATGTGCAATGTGATTATAATTATTGTAGTGGGGAAATACTCCACTTCATAAAGGAACAGAAAATGGTCATGCACAAGTGGTGGAGTTTTTATTATCAAAGGTGGCAAATGTGGATAGCAAAGATAACATTGTAAGTTTTTATACATAATGATACTGAGAATTTATTCTACTGTCCTTAATTGTCTAATCCTGGAATTAAAAAGTATTTCAATTCTTACCTAAGGAGTTGCACTTCATTACAGAGCACTGTCAAGTGATTAAATAGCTCTAGGTCTTCTTATATGTTCTTTGATCTGTAACTACTATACTTAGCTAATAGCAGGATGATTCAAATTTACTTTTTAATGTCACAAACAAACATCTTCTACACAACACATACATGTATTTTCTATCTATTGTGATGTAATCCAGCAATTGATGCTGAAGTTAGTGCCATGATTTCTTACAGTGGAGCAATACATCACTACATAGAGCAGCATGGTCTGGTCTGATACAAATGGTGGATTTATTTGTTACAAAAGGATCTTGTCTCAGCAGTAGAAATGATGTAAGTTATGATAGATTAAGGGACTTGGAATCGTTTACTGTATTTCATAATACTACCATCGATACAGTTTCACTTTTATTAGATACTTCATTTTTTGAACGCAATGGTTAAAAAAAGATGCGTAGTATAGCTAGATAAACTGTATCAGGATCACATCTGCTAGAATTTATCTACATGCTCAGACCTTTGTATCTTTGTCTTTTTGATTACAGTGCATTGTTGTTCTCAGTATATCATAATAATTATGTAACAATCTTTAGGTGGAGTATATTGTATCGATAGTAATGTATATAACTGTTATGCATAGGATGGTGACACACCATTACACATTGCTTCATGGAGGGGTAAACATCAAGTAGTGGAACTGTTGCTGTCAAGAGGAGTTGATATAGACAGTAGAAATAAGGTACCAAGACACATACATACTAGTGTGTCATGCAGCAAAAGAAACTAGCATGCTCCATCATTCACATATTGACAGGAAGAAATGAAACACAATTTTCATGCATACATATAGCTTAAGCTGCAGTCTAAAGCGCACCATTAATATTTTGCAATACAGCAGTCTATGGGCAAACCTTTTTCTTCTTGTACACTTTGCAAAAGTGCAATGCGTAACTCATTTGCAGAAATGTGTTGCAGGTAAAGAATGTAAAAACACTAAGTTTGCTATGAACCTCATAAAATAATATTTACTGTTTATTTGCAAAAAAGTAAAATTAATAGAACTTTTGCCACAGTAAACAGTGTATGGAAATATGTAGCTCAACATTGGTGTGTGCATGGGCTAACTTTCACAGCAGTTCCTTTTGATGGTTTGAAAAACAGAGGAGTAGCATCTACAGAGTTATATATATATAAAAACAAGTGTAAAATTAGAGTCAAGATATCTACACTATTAAATTTTATTCTGATAGAACTGTGTCAATTGCTGTGGGGTATAAAGGTCACAAAAATAAAACTAATGAAACAGTTGCTCAGTGTTTGGACCTTCCTTCACCAGATTCCTCCAGGAGTAGAAGGACATGACAAGTTATACAAAATTAGAGGCTTTATGAACTTATGCACTGATCAATTCTACAATAACTATACGCCAAACGAGTATGCCACCATTGATGAAGCCTGATTCCTTACAAATGTAGGTTAGGATTCAAGCAATACATGAAAGACAAACCTACCAAGTGGGGGATCAAGGTATTCACACTCAGTGATGCCACCGATGACTATGTATACAGAATTCAGGTGTACACTGGCAAACAACTGAACTCCACTACTCTTAACATTGGTCTTTGTTCTAGAGTTTGTCTTGAACTAATGTCAGGATTACGACCAGGATTCAAATTGTTTACTGACAACTACTATACCAGCCCTCGACTCTAGATGGCAATATACAACAAAGGATACAACTGCTGTGGAACTGTCAGGAAGGGTCATAAGGAGTTTCCAGAGGACAAAATAATAACAAAGGTTAGTAGGGGATATATGGAGTACCGGTCTAATGGTCAACTTATTGTGGTTGCCTGGTTTGACAGACATAGTGTATACTTTCTCAGTACAATGCACAGGGCAGAGTGTGATGAACCAATCACCATCAAGAGAAAGAATCCTGATCAACTTGATGTGGAATGCCCTCGTCTTCTCCCAGATTACCAACAGTACATGAGGGGAGTGGACAGAGGCAATCAGCTAATTGGCTACTACAACATAGGGAGAACGTCAGTGAAGTGGTGGAAGAGATTTTTTGCTCACCTCATTGAGTGTACACTACTCAATACTTATGTCCTCCATGGTCAGGCTTTTCCTCATCTTCACTCTGCAAAGGGACACAGGAGGGTGCACTTCCTTGCTTTTCAGTGTGTGGTGGCTACTGAATTGCTCTCATCTTTTAGCTCCAGTAATAAAATAGCTGGTCCAGGGGCGGATCTAGGATTTATAAGGGGGGGGGGCTAACTCAAGGTACTAATCTCTTGGGTAGAGAAAGTATGCTGGAACTAGGGGGGTCTGGGGGCATGCTCCCAGGAAATTTTGAAAAATAGATGCTAAAATACTGCAATTTGGAGACATTCCCACATAAAATTCATAATATTTTCTGCCTGTAGATTATATATACTGCCTTTAGATTATAGGTATGGCTTTCTGAAGCATTTTGCTAATGGAAAAGTTTGGGTAGGTACAGACAACCAAATACATGATGCACCCTCTCACAATTGCACAAGACTAAATAGGTGCATGTTAGAATAATAATGTTGAAAATTTTGAAATTTGAACAATACAAGATTGAATCTGAGAGCATTTTCAATGGAAATTGTGTACCTGAATTAAGTATTGCCATACATATTAACTACACAAGTGGATGAATGAAGCCCTCTAAACAGACCAATGCACTTCATTGTATGTATAGGTGCAGGCAGATTTGGAAAAATTTCATAACAGAACCAACTACATGTTTCCAGTGAATGTTCTATTAGAATAGTTAGCTGACTGCTCTATTAGAGTATCTCGATCTTGTACACCTCCAATGCTGATCCTGGTCCTTGTTGCATAAACTTTAACATAAATCCACTGATAATACCTTGGAAAGATGTTTATAAGGTGGTTTTATGAGTATCTGTATTATTAGTGATCATATAATTATGCTAAGACAAAATTTCATTATAATTCTCAGCATATTGATCAGGTAAAGCCTAATATGAAGGGGGGGGGGGGGCTTCATCCCCCAAAGCTCTCTCCCCCCCCCCCAGATCCGCCCCTGTGGTCGTCCTTGAAGTAGTGAATACTCTGACCTACAATGGCTGAAAAAAGATCTTGGTCACTTGCCAATCAAAAAAACTCTGCCGAGTATGTAGTTTGTACCTCCAAATAACATCATTATCATCTTGCTCAAAATTAACTGAGACATGAAACTAGTTTTGTTTGTTCCAGCTGTGATGCACACCTGTGTATAGATGAACAGAGACAGTGTTACACTATAATATCACACAGAAAGAGTATATTGGAAGTAGGAATAACTTATAATGTATTGTACTTGGTTTTGTATCCTATGCTGTAACTATTGTTCCTACACATTGCCATGCATACCTTCCATTTCAAGCAATACCACAATAACAGATAATATTATTACATTTATTTTTGTGTGTTGTACATACAGTGACTGATGTTTGGTTACACATTTCCTCACCTACATTATGAAGCTTGGCACAGTCGTTGATTACTAGCTTATAGTGGAACAAAACAATATATGTGACCAGGCCTGCGAAAACAGGGCATGTGGGCACAAACTACACCCCGTAACACTACAGGTCATATCTCAGTATTGGAACAGAATATTTGCATTCTGTAACTTGTATTATAAAGCCAATTGAATGCTCACTAAGAGCTAAAAATTACATTGTCATAGCATAATGTTATTAAAAGTTGTGAGCGATAGAAGTTTGAAAAGGTAGGCAAAAACCATGTGCCCACATGCCCTATTTTCGCAGGCCCAGTCACATATTGTCTTGATACAATCAAAGAATTACAAGGCTTTGCAGGGCAGGCTTCAGGAGCCTCCAAAACCCTCTCCTTGCTGACTAAAGAAGGTAAAAAGTGCTGCTAACAATGGCGGTCACACCGTGACACCTAGATGCACTAACCAGAGCTCCTGCCTCATACATCAAATAAAGATTACGCTGGGAAATCCCAGTTTCTTCCTTCACAGCAACATAATCAATTTGTTCATCGAAAATGTTATCCATCGTTGTTTGCCAGATGGAAGAAATGGAATATCTTTCAAACCATACCCTGCTCATAATCTTTGACAACCCATTGGTCATTATTTGAGGTATACTCTTTTGCCAATACATTTCCAGTCGTGGCAGTCAGAGAATTCCCATTAGGATGAGGATCCCAACAAATTCATGCATTTCACGAACTGTGATATCATACCAGGGTCGAGAATGTTTCTTGGAACTTGGATTCTGTTCTGCATATCGATTGGTCTCTTTGACAAGCAGTTCCCAACTGGTTGAGTGAAGAAACTACCAAACAGACCTAGAGCAGTGGTGCTATCATCTAATGGTATGTTAGAACCAACATTTGAAGTATATGTAAACTGCCAAATGGTTGGTTCTTCATCTTCCCAGGTGCCTCCCACTGGTGGAAGACCATTAATTTTTCTATCCATCAGGCTGGCCATCTGTTTGACCCCATCTACTGCTGGCTGAAGAATGTCCTCTACCTCCACGGTCTAGTGAAGGGCATTCTCTGCTACATCGTAATGATCGTCCCCTGCTGCCTCTTGAAGGTCATTCCCTGCTACCTCTTGAAGGTCGTCTCCTGCTACCTCTTGAAGGGCGTCCTCCTCTTCTTCCTCATGAATAATGACCTCTGTGAGAAGATGCAGATGGTAGATCAAAATAAATGTTGGTGCCAGTGTGACAGTTGGAATGCTACTATCCTAAATACAAAAGTATAGAAATGAATGTATTTGTGAATAATTGTTTATAAATAAATGTCTGTGTTTGTACAATATGCACAATACTGTAGTACTTACCTGTTTGTGTTGCATGTACTGTAATAAGTAATTATCAGTTGTGTATGCTCAACTGCAACTATACTTACTGTAATGTCCATGGCGGTAACAGGTTCATCGCTGTGGCTGGGTTCTTCATGAATGGGGGAAGAAATACCTTGTTCTGAAGACCTCTCAATTAACTTCATCCTGGTCTTGTATATACTCTACTTTCTTCTGGAGACTTCTCAGCTTCATCCCCGCTACCTACTGACATTCGCTCATTACTAGATGATTCGCTTGATTCTCTATCTTCAGATTCCTCTTCACTGTTGGTAGAATTGTCTTCATCACTTCGGCTTCTGCAGGTCAAGGTGGGATGAAAGTGCTTCCAAGGTAGCCGTGTGTTGTATTGTCATCTTTGTCCTGCTATTGCTGTCTCGGAGGCCAAATCTCCTCTCAAAGAGTGCTTCTACGACATTTTCGCGAATAAGTTTCTTCCAGCCATTATGTCATTTACGCGCAATCGATGGTTGGATTGTGCGAAGGTCCTTTTATCCAAGCAACCTAGGTCCTGAGGGCATGTAATTCTATGCAGCAGTGCGTCACTTATGACATCGTGCCAGATAAATCCGGTTGAAGCGGTAAAAGGGTTAAATTCCACCTTACCAATTTTTAGTCTAAACTTGACAGTAAATATTTATAATTTCATAGATCTAACAAAGGAAATTCTAGATAGCTTTAAAGCATTCTATGTGTGTTTTATTATGATTCCTAAAATTGTATGATTTATCATGAACCACTATCGTGGTTCATAATAGGGATCGGGCAAAAATCAGCCTTCCGGGCTTTGGATGTGTTTCAAAAACCTTCCAGACCTTCCTCTGGTGTTGTAAAGACTGATCTGGAAGTATAAAACACAAGAGAAGTGATTTTGGGAGTTTTTAAAAATTACCAAAATTACCCCAAATCTCCAACTTCTTCTTCTTATTTCGTGCATCTACAGCCCGCAGTATATGTATCAGGCCTTATAAGCTACCAGAAATTTAATTCAGAAGGGTGCTATTGATGTACAACGTGGCAATGCTGCTTCTGTAATGGCAACACTTAGTTTTTTTTCTCTTGCTACAGTATTTAGTTATTTGTTCTGTATTGTACTAATGTCCTTGTAATGTTTGTTATTCTCTGTTTTTGTATCTTGTGTTTTTGTAGGTGTTAGGCATTTGCCTTTTGTAATTACCTTACCCTTATGGTTAAACGAATAAAAACAAATAAAATAACAATTCCATAATCTCAGGATTGGGCGGAGTTTGCCTCTCTACCCACTGTTTGAGCATGAAGACCTTTTCTTTTATTATTATCATCTTTTATATTAAACAAAAAAAACTTCTATCATAAAAACAGAATTAAAAAGAGGGCGTGTCCCCTTCGTACATGATCAAAAGATTGAGAGCAGTTGCCTTAAGGATCTGCACGAGAGAAGACTAAAATAATAGCTACAGATAATTACTTTTTACAGATTGGTAGGGATTTCCAGCTATATACAGTAATTTCATGCCTTTATTGTTGTGGATTAAAGCACAGCCTGTGCATGATCATGCCTATAGCTATTCCATAAGACTGATCATGAGTACACACTCTCCCTGTGGCTAGTAGACAGATGCTTGAGCACAAGTCTTCATATACTATATTATTGCAGTACCATACAGTGGCAGATCTAGAAATTTTCAGAGGGGGTTTCAGATTCCACTCAACTTCAGCCTAACTGTAAGTCGAAGACCAAAAAAAAACAAAACAAAAAAAAGTCACAACCTGCTGTAGAATGCCGTAATTGTGATTTCAAAGGCTAAAGTATGAAGTTTTTTTGCCAGTAGAGAGTCCTTCTATGTATAACTCATGGTGAGTTTATCACCCACATGACGACTCGTCAATAAATTTGGGGCGCACGCTATTTTCAGAGGGGGTTTCAGCTGAAACCATTGCAATCCCCCTGTATCTGCCACTGCTATATAAGTGACCGGGCCTGCGAAAACAGGGCATGTGGGCACAAACTACACCCCATCACTCTTCAGGTCATATCTCAGTACTGGAATAGTAGTATTGCATTCTATAACTTGCATCATGATGCCAATTAAATGCTGACTAAGAGCTGATAATTGCAATACCATAGCATAATGGTACAAAAAGTTATGAGTGACAAACGTGTGAAAAATTAGGCAAAAATCATGTGCCCACATGCCCTATTATCACAAGCCCGGTCACATATTACGTACTTCAGTACTATATTACTACATGCAGTGCATGCTAGCCATAAAATTGTGTTGTCCATGTGCATGGACATGAAAGAATTTCAGAAACTAGGGGGGCAAAAAATTGTAAATTTAAACAAGTAGAATAGGGATCAAAGTTGTGATTCTGAAAAAAACTGCATAAACAAGAAGTAATAGGGATGGTGATTCACAATATGCTTAATACATCAATACAAGCCAAGCAGCTTGATTTGTGTACAGTGAATTTAAGATCCCTATTTCGGCTTTTTATTTGAACAGTCAAAATAGGAATCTCAAATTCAATGTACACAAATCAAGCTGTTTGGCTTGTGTTGATGTGTTAAGCAGTATTGTGAATCACCATCACTATTACTTCTTGTTTATGCAGTTTTTTTCAGAATCACAACACGATGTTTGGCATTGGCTAAATAATTAGCTACGTATGTGTTTGTAACCTAAGTGCCAAATTTCAATCAAATTGTGAGAATTCATGCTTTTTGTATAGTTCATTGTATCAAGAAACTAATATGCACATTACCCTGTAACTATATCATCCTGTAACTTTTGATAATATTCCACTGCTGAATAATGTTGTATGGCACTTACGTACTTGTATAATATAATCTAATCAAAAACAGCCAAGCTGTAAAAAAAGGTGCCGCCCCCAAAAAGGCCATGGTGAAAAAAGATGTGAAATCCAAGGTGGCGGTCAAGAAATGGCTGTGATGGTAGGTCAATGGTAAAAATTTTAATAACGACAATTCAGGTGAATTTGATGCCGCTTGGTCTTGGCACAAAATTCACCTGAATTGTCGTTATTAAAATTTTTACCATTAACCTACCATCACAGCCATTTCTTGGCCGCCACCTTGGATTTCACATCTTTTTTCACCATGGCCTTTTTGGGGGCCGCACCTTTTTTTACAGCTTGGCTGTTTTTGATTAGATATCACTTCTTTTTGTATTTGCATACTGCAAAGCCGGCCTATGGCTGGCTTTGGGGCTTTTTTAACCCATGTGTTTTTTTCTTTACCACAGCAAGAAGAAAAGATTATTTTTAATACTTCAATTATTTTTGATTTTATTAGTAATTATACAAATTATATACATATAAAATTATTTATTACATGCCAATTATTTCCCACAGGATATTTTTTACGGCTGATCTCTCTACTGGGTGACTTGAAATGTAGCTGAACTATCTACAGGATGGTTTCTTTGTAGCTGAACTCTCTACAAGGTGACCTCTTCTAGCTGATCTCTCTACAGGGTGATTTGTTTCTACGTAGCTGAACTCTCTACAGGTAATTTGTTTGCAGCTAAACTCTCTACATGGTGGTTTCTTTGTAGCTGAACTCTGTACATGATGGATTCTTTGTAGCTGAACTCTCTACAAGGTGACTTCTTCTAGCTGAACTCTCTACAGAGTTATTTTTTTTGCAGCTGAACTCTCAGAGTCTACATGATGGTTTCTTTGTACCTGAACTCTCTACAAGGTGACTTCTTCTAGCTGATCCCTCTACGGGGTGATCTGTTTGCAGCTGAACTCTTTATGTGGTGGTTTCTTTGTAGCTGAACTCTCTACAAGGTGACCTCTTCTAGCTGATCTCTCTACAGGGTGATTTGTTTCTACTTTCTAGCTGAACTCTCTACAGGTGATTTGTTTGCAGCTAAACTCTCTACATGATGTTTCTTTGTAGCTGAACTCTCTACATGATGGTTTCTTTGTAACTGAACTCTCTACAAGGTAACTTCTTCTAGCTGATCCCTCTACAGGGCGATTTGTTTGTAGTTGAATTCTCTACACGGTGATTTGTTTGAGGCTGAACTCTCTACATGGCGGTTTCTTTGTAGCTGAACTCTCTACAAGGTGACTTTTTCTAGCTTAACTCTCTACAGAGTGATTTGTTTGCAGCTGAACTCTTTACATGATGGTTTCTTTGTAGCTGAACTCTCTACAAGGTGACCTCTTCTAGCTGATCTCTCTACAGGGTGATTTGTTTGTAGCTGAATTCTGTATAGGTGATTTGTTTGCAGCTGAGCTCTTTACAGAATGGTTTCTTTGTAGCTGAACTCTCTGCAAGGTAACTTATTCTAACTGATCTTTCTACAGGGCAATTTATTTGTGGCTGAATTTTCTACAGAGTGATTTCTTTGTAGCTGAACTCTCTACATGGTGGTTTCTTTGTAGCTGAACTCTCTACAAGGTGATTTCTTCTAGCTGATCTCTACAGGGAGATTTGTTTGTAGCTGAACTCATTACATGATGATTTCTTTGTGGCTGAACTCTCTACAAGGTAACTTCTTCTAGCTGATCTTACTACAGGGTGATTGTTTGCAGCAGAACTATCTACAAGGTAACTCTTCTTCTAGCTGATCTCTCTACAGGGTGATTTGTTGTAGCTGAACTATCTACGAGGTAACTTCATCTAGCTGAACTCTCTACAGGTGATTTGTTTGCAGCTGAGCTCTTTACAGAATGATTTCTTTGTAGTTGAACTCTCTACAAGGTAACTTCTTCTAGCTGAACTTTCTACAGGGCGATTTGTTTGTAGCTGAATTTTCTACAGGATAACTTGTTTGCAGCTGAACTCTCTAAATGGTGGTTTCTTTGTAGCTGAAATCTCTACAATGTGAATTCTTCTAGCTGATCTTTCTACAGGGTGATTTGTTTGTAGCTGAACTTTCTACAAGGAAACTTCTTCTAACTGATCTCTGCACAGGGTGAATTGTTTGTAGCTGAACTGTCTACAAGGTAACTTCTTCTAGCTGATATCTCTACAGGGTGATTTGTGTGTAGATGAATTCTGTACAGGTGATTTGTTTGCAGCTGATCTCTTTACAGAATGGTTTCTTTGTAGCTGAACTCTCTACAAGGTAACTTCTTCTAGCTGATCTTTTTACTGGGTGATTTGCTTGTAGCTGAATTTTCTACAGGGCGACTTGTTTGCAGCTGAACTCTCTACATGGTGGTTTCTTTGTAGCTGAAATCTCTACAAGGTGAATTATTCTAGCTGATCTTTCTACAGGGTTATTTGTTTGTAGCTTAACTCTTACAGGGTGATTTGTTTCTAGCTGAACTCTCTACAGGGTGATTTGTTTGTAGCCGATCTCTCTACAGGGTAATTTGTTTGTAGCTGATCTCTCTGCAGGTTGATTTGTTTTAGCTGAACTCTCTTCTACAGGGTGATTTGCTTGTAGCTGAACTCCTTACATTGTGTCTAGTTTCTAGCTGATGTCTCTACAGGGTGATGTTTTTTTTGTAGCTGAACTCTCTACAGATTGATTTGTTTCTAGCTTATCTCTCTACAGGTTGATTTGTTTGTAGCTGACCTCTCTTCAGGGTGATTTGTTTGCAGCTGATCTCTGTACAGGGTGATTTTTTTGTAGCTGATCTCTCTTTAGGGTGATTTGTTTCTAGCTGATCATTCTACAGAGTGATTTGCTTGTAGTTGAACTCCTTACATTGTGTCTAGTTTCTATCTGATCTCTCTACAGGGTGATTTGTTTGTAGCTGATCTCTCTACAAGTTGATTTGTGTGTAGCTGATCTCTCTGCAGGTTGATTTGTTTGTAGCCGATCTCTCTACAGGGTAATTTAGTTGTAGCTGAACTCTCTATAAGGTGATTTGTTTGTAGCTGACCTCTCTGCAGGTTGATTTGTTTGTAGCTGAACTCTCTACAGGGTGATTTGTTTGTCGCCGATCTCTCTACAGGGTAATTTGTTTGTAGCTGAACTCTCTATAAGGTGATTTGTTTGTAGCTGATCTCTCTGCAGGTTGATTTGTTTTAGCTGAACTCTCTACAGGGTGATTTGCTTGCAGCTGAACTCCTTACATTGTGTCTAGTTTCTAGCTGATCTCTCTACAGGGTGATTTGTTTGTAGCTGATCTCTCTACAAAGTGATTTGTTTGTAGCTGATCTCTCTGCAGGTTGATTTGTTTTAGCTGAACTCTCTACAGGGTGATTTACTTGTAGCTGAACTCCTTACATTGTGTCTAGTTTCTAGCTGATGTCTCTACAGGGTGATTTTTTGTAGTTGAACTCTCTACAGGGTGATTTGTTTCTAGCTATCTCTCTACAGGTTGATTTGTGTGTAACTGATCTCTCTACAAGCTGATTTGTTTGTAACTGATCTCTCTGCAGGTTGATTTGTTTCTAGCTAATCTCTCTACAAGTTGATTTGTTTGTTGCTGATCGCTCTAAAGGTTGATTTGTTTGTAGCTGAACTCTCTGCAAAGTGTTTTGTTTGTAGCTGATCACTCTACAGGATAATTTGTTTGTAGCTGAACTCTCTCCACAGTGACTTGTGTGTAGCTGAATTCTCTAGAGAGTGACTTTATTGTAGCTGAACTCTCTACAGGGTGCATGACTTGTTTATAACTGAACTCTCTTCAGTGTGACTTGTAATGTTCTGAATCTCTACAGTGATATATTTGTAGCTTAACTCTCCACAGGGTGACTTGCTTCTTGCTGAACTGTCTATAAGATTAAATGTTTGCAGCTGAACTCCCTACAGAATAACTTGCAATGTAATAGAATTCTATAATAGAGTAAATAAATTAGCTGAATGCTCTATTAGGGTGACTGTTCTATTAGAGTATCTCGATCTCGCATTTGCTACACGGAGTTGGCTTTCGAATCATAACTCACTGGTTTGTAATGCAATTCTTCTATACTATTGCAAGGAGTTTATATGATGATTATTCCAGCTATACACCGATTTTCAGCTCATTGCTCTAAGCGGTTTGCCTAGTAGGCGTAAAAATTAATACTTTTTTACTCATAAAAATTCATCGCGTAATTATGACACAGGTTGGGTTTTGTGTTATATCTCCGTGGTCGTTATCTCGATTCCTTTCAAACCACCAAAAGGCACTCCTACGATGGTTACTCCATCTACATAGCAATTTTCAACTCATTCAATGGAGCGGTTTACCCTGTAGGCGTGACAACAAATCGATCTTGTTTTACGCGAATAATCGGTCATAACTCCTGAACCATCCATCGGATTTGCACCAAATTTGATACTAGGATTCGCCTTTGGACTCCCTTTCTGTGTGCAAAATTGCAAGGCGATCGGAGTACCCGTTTGCGTTTTATAGCAATTTTAGCAAGTGTGCGAAAAGACGAAGAAGAAGTAGAAAAAAACAAAGAAAAAAAATCGACACTTTGGCAGCTCGTATCTCGGAAATGGCTGGAGCGATTTCCTTCAAAGTTGGAATGTGGACTCCCCTGGCTGGCGGGCAACTCTGTAGCAAATTTGGTTCCAATCGGATAAGGGATCACCGAGATACAAAGGTGTGAAAATGACGTTTTCCTGTCAATATACTCTCGGTGTGGCGCGTCGGCTTCTTGGGCCGCACGACACACTACCGTGTGTCTTGATTATAGCAGGGTAAAAGTAGCATACACACACACTACACATGTACCACACACACGCACGCACGCACGCACGCACGCACGCACGCACTCACCAACACACACACACACAGTCACACACACACTCACCACTACACACACGTACATACATATATAGAGGAATTCACCTAATATTGGACGGGTTCATCCCAGACACGCGATTATGCAGAGATGGATTACAATAGGTAAATGTGACTGGGCCTGCGAAAATAGGGCATGTGGGCACATGATTTTTGCCTACTTTTTCAAACTTTCATCACTCATAATGTTTTGTACCATTATGTTATGGCAATGCAATTTTGAGCATCTAGTAAGAATTTAATTGGCTTTAAGATGCAAGTAACAAAATACAAATATTCTGTTCCAGCACTGAGATATAACCTGTAGAGTGACACGGTGTAGTTTGTGCCCACATGCCCTGTTTTCGCAGGCCTGGTCACAAATACTTTATACATTCTTACCTAGGTCAAGGTTGTACGAGTTTTCACACTAAGTATCAGCCTTCCCGGATTTCTCATCTCATCACAGCAGCCTTCCAAAGATTATCTGATGTAATCAGAGAAAAGTTGATTCACGGACACCCACCATCTACAAATCACGCTTACATTCAATGAACAATTTTATATATTTAAGTTATAGAACAATTTATCTATTTTCTAAATATCTGTAGTTTATTTAATCAAATCCTTTTAATCATGAATTACAAATCAATAAAACGAGACGTCACTGGAGTAATAATCGCACCATAAATTTAAGTATATGGAAATTTGATTAAGTATATGTAGTATGTTTATAGGAAATGTGTATCGTATACTTCCTTACACTTAAATTCATGGTGCGAATATTACTCTAGTGACGTCTCATTTAATTTGATTTGTAATTTGTGATTAAAAGGATGTGAATAAATAAAGTATGTAGGGATATTTAGAAAGTGATTTGTAGATGGTGGGTGTCCGTGAATCGATTTTTTGATTATACGTATTAATCAGGAATAACTTTGCAGGGCTGCTGCCAACAGACAAAGAAGCCGAGAAAGCTGATACACGGTGTCCAATATCCCACAGCCTTGAACTATCTAAAGACAGATAAATTGTTCAAAAAGTCTTGTTGTAGCTTGAGTAATTGCTTCTGATTTTGGAGCCCGTCCGATATTATAGTCCAGCAGACAGCAGGGTGAAGTTTGCAAAATGGTCTATAGTTTATTTTAATGCACTTTTGGATTGTCCTTTACACCTAAAACAATATTCCACCTGCTGGACAGATGTCAGCCTTGGGCATTTTGCCATAGCAACCAAAGTTTAATTAGCTGCATAGCAACCATACAAATTTCACAAAATAGCTTCTGTGGGTTTCAGTTTTACCCAAAATTGTTTGATAACTTGACCATTTAACAAATCTGAGGTATTACAATTAATGTCAGAAAAAAACTGAATAATTAAATAGTCCCATAAATCCCTGAAGGCATCCTTATGCATACCATAGTTACGTATTTCTCAATAACTATCACAGGGCCTGCAGGCGTAAACTACACCCTGTCACACAACAGGAATTATCTCAGTATTGGAGTAACATGTTTACATTCTGCTATTTGTATTATAAAGCCAATCAACTGCTTAATACCTGCTTAAATTGTCAAAGCTATAGCACATTGGTACATAAAGTTATTGGCGATTAAATTTTGAAAAGTAGGCAAATTTTATATGCTCACATGCCCTATATTCACAGGCCCAGTCACATTTGCTCTCTTACCTTTATTTAGTTTGCTTATTTTAAAAAATGTTTGTTTCTATGCTATAATGGTTACCATTACTTTTAGACTTGAGAGAATAAACACAGTTTTCTGGTAGGAAATTTAATTCTGGACTTTTCCTGTTGAATACTTCTAAATCATTATGATAGAATCAATTGTCTCGGTGACGATGGTTTGTCTCTTTTTGGCTTTGCCGGTGTGGAAAAACTCAGTTAATACACCCTTTCCAGGGGCGGATCTAGGATTTATAAAAGGGGGGGGCTAACTCAAGGTACTAATCTGTTGGGTAGAGGTGTGCAAAGTACACTTCCCAGCATGCGAAGCATGCTGGAACTAGGGGGGTGTGGGGGTATGCCCCCCAGGAAATTTTTGAAAAATAGATGCTAAAATACTGCAATTTGGAAACATTTCCACATAAAATTCATAATATTTTCTGCCTGTAGATATTTCATATACTGCCTTTAGATTATAGGTATGGCTTTCTAAAGCATTTTGCTAATCAAAATGTTTGGGTAGGTACAGACAACCAAGTACACGATGCACCCCTCTCACAATTGCACAACACCGAATAGGTGCATGTTAGAATAATATAATGTTGAACGTGGAAAATTTTGAAATTTGAACAATACAAGATTGAATCTGAGCATTTTCAATGAAAATTGTGTACCTGAATTAAGTATTGCCATACATATTAACTACACAAGAGGATGAATGAAGCCCTTTAAACAAACCAATGCACTTCATTGCATATATGTATAGGTGCAGGCAGATTTGGAAAAATTCCTTAACAGAACCAACTACATGTTTCCAGTGAATGTTCTATTAGAGTAGTTAGCTGACTGCTCTATTAGAGTATCTCGATCTTGTACACCTCCAATGCTGATCCAGGTCCTTTTTACATAAACTTTAGCATAAATCCACTGATAATACCTTGGAAAGATGTTTATAAGGTGGTTTTATGAGTATTTGTATTATTAGTGATCATATAATTATGCTAAGACAAAATTTCATTATAATACTCAGCATATTGATCACGTAAAGCCTAAATATGAAGGGGGGGCTTCAGCCCCCAAAGCCCCCCCCCCCCCCTGGATCCGCCCCTGCTTTCTTCAGCTAAAGTCCATGAAGTGCAAACAATTTATCAGGTGCAGTATCACAAAATGTTCAAAATCTAACCATAACATTGGTGCTATAGATAGAATTTGAGTTTTATACATAAAGAAGTTAATGTGTGTGTATGTAGATTATCAAATGTATAAGCTCAAAAACTAGTACTTGTTATAAACTTGCAGAGTATGTCACAAAGCACTCACTATACAGTGAATAGCATATGTGTGTTCTTCATCTATGCTTATTAACTGCCTGGCCATGGTATTTAGATTCTTCACACCTGTTCCACTATCATCTAGCTAACTTAGCTTACTTTCAAGAAATAAATGGAATTAGTTATGCCTTATTTGGGGCATCATATGTGGTTATCCATGCAGTACAGCAGCTGCCTCTTGTACCCCCTATATACTCTGAAATGTGGACACCGTTATTTGTCTAAGGTCCCATTTGTATTAAACACACATACAATTAAACCTCTGAGATCAGGCAACTTTCCAATACAAACAGTACAGTGGGGTCTCAGAATAGTATTGTGAGAGCCTCTAGCTATATTATATAGCTAGAGGATCTCACAATACTATTCTGAGGTTTCAGAATAGTATTGTGAGAGCCTCTACACTTTCCAATAAGAACAGTATAGTGAAGTCTTAAGGTGTACAGAATAGTGCCGTGAGAGCCTCTAGCTTATTAAAATTTTTATATACGTAGGATACACACACACATGTATGTATGACTGTGTGCTACCTCTTAATCAATATTTTTGTATGTACAGTAAATAGATCATGACATGCCCTTTGTACTGAAGTTATGTCTGTTCTCAATCACTTCTGTCTGTACCTTTTGTTATTTTCACTGAAATGGCTATCAAATCAAATTCTTTACTGTATGTTATTCTCTTACATCTAGTTATACCAAATTGGTGTTGTTATTGCTTACTTGAGCAAGAAACTTTACACACATTTAATTGCTCCAGTCTACTCAGCTGATGGACATACACACACACTACAATAATTATATGCATACATGCACGAGCACCACACTGTGCACACACACCACACTGTGCACACACACCGCACACAATACATACTACACACACACACACACACACACACACACACACACACACACACACACACACACACACACACACACACACACACACACACACACACACACACACACACACACACACACACACACACACATCAACCAGTATGATGTTTGTGGTATCATAGCGCATGATGATTGCTTTGATAACTGCTTCTATATTCTATCCTTGTAGCATGGCAATACACCTTTACACCATACAATGAAGAGAGGCCATTTTCTAGTGATGGAATCATTAGTGTTGAAAGGAGCTGACCCTGATATTAAGAACAATGTGCGTGTGTAATTTTTGTGTTAAGTTCATAACAAAGTATGCACATTTTAGTGACAGATAAACTACATATTTCATAGCAGTATATTGTCAAATTGAGTACATAATAATTATTTGCAAATTGAAACATTGTACAGTGAATCCTCCATTATCTGACCTCAAATATCTCAGGCAATGGTTAAAGTTGAGTTAACTGTCCCATAAATTTATATACAGGGCTATGTTGAAATACTTTAATAGAATATACACCTGTACTCATAATACTCTAGTAGAATAATAATTTCCAATTAAGGATAAATTGAGGGTTGAATAACTGAGGGCCTACTGTACTCCATTCATTTACCAGTGTTATGTACTTGTTTGTAATACAGTGTGGAAAAACTCCTACTGATTTGGCAATTCAGAATGGTCACCTGTTTATGCCACGTAGGATGGAAAGAATTTTGCAACGAAAGAAAGTAAGCAGACATAAACGATTCTGTATACGTAGCAATAATGCAGTTAATAGTCCTGTCAGTTGGTTGTTTAATTTGAGTATTTGCTTAAATTGACGTTGTAAAGTGAGAAGGTGTTATTTTGCTGTTAAATGGCCGGAGTACCACTCATAGTATGTTTATTTCTATGTTTGTAGCTAATTATATGTATGTATTTATCAACATAGAAAAAAATTATGACATCTCTACGAAAATATCTTGATAAAGCTAAAAGAGAACATGGAAAAGTGCAAGTGAGGTTTGTAAGGATTATGTTTACTGGTTCTGGAGCAGCTGGTAAAACCAGCTTCAGGAATCTTTTGTTAAAAAAGGAGATCAATAAATTGCATGACAGTACAAATGTGGTTGAAGTTAGTCAGGCTGTGTCAGTAAGGAAGGCTGTTGTGATTGAGTCAACACCAACTGCCAATCAAGGTGTGCTGTGGCTGGAGATGGACCAACACAGTGACATGAATTACATGAGGCAGATTTTGTCATCAAAGCATTCAAATTTTGAGCAAGAAAGACAACTGCCTAGTGGCAAACAGAAGACAGAAAAAAGTGGAATAGCTCAACAGAACAATAATTCCAGGTCAACATTAAGAAGTGAAAACTTTGTGGTAAGGAATCCTCCAATATCAGCAGCCCAGTCCTTGGGCAGACGATTCACTGATGTTCTATCAGGATCACCTAAAATTAAGAGTAAAAAGCTTGGAAGTTTTGAAAGCTTGGTAGACAGTAGCCTTCAAGCCAGTTCTTCTTTCCAAGCAGATAGTGAAGCAATCCATCAACCTGGAAAAGTTTTAAACATCATTACTTTGCTGGATACAGGAGGTCAACCAGAGTATATACACTTATTACCAACCATCAATGCCAATCCTGTGGTTACTTTTGTGGTGCATGATTTATCTAAGAGCCTTGAAGACCAAGTGTTGGTGGAGTACAGTGAACATGGTGAACATGTGTTTGAACCTTATCATTTGAGGTACTCCAACTTTGATGTAATCAAGTTTCTAATGTCCTCAATTAATGATTCTTTGGAAAGACCAGCATGTCAAGTTCCACAACTGGTCACAATTCCTGGCAAGAATACTAATTCCTACCTTTGTTGTGTGGGAACTCATGCAGATAACGTTACTTCAGAGATTATTTGCAAAACTGATAAGAAACTAACTGCAATGGTTGAAAAAATTGACTGCAAAGCTGCAGTATGGTCAAATGAAAATGGCGGTGTTCTGTTCCCAGTAGATAATACTACTGCTGGAGACACCAGCAAAGAAGACCCAGTTGCAAACTTAATTCGTAACAAGATAGAAACACTAGCTTTTGATAAAGATATATACGATGTGCCAATTACCTGGATGTTGTTTGAACTTGAAATACGTCAAGTATGTGCCAGTAGTGGTAAGACATACATTTCAATTCAAGAATGCTATTCCATTGCCATGGAAAGTAATTTGCTTCAGTCAGAACAGGTAAAAAGTGCTTTATCATATTATCACTTGTTGGGAGTTTTGCTGTACTATCCAGATGTTCCTGGTTTATGCGAATATGTGATTGTTGATCACCAGTGGCTGTTTGATAAGCTTAGTAACTTGGTCTGTGTCAGTTTTAGAGACAGTTCCTCCAATTTACTTGCCACTAAAAAGTTGAAATACTCTGGAATTTTTTCCAAAGAACTTCTTCAAGAACTCAGGATAGAGGAAGAACTTAAAGAAGAGTATTTCATATCTCTTCTTGTTGAGATGAAAATAATAGCTCCAATACACAGAGAAGATGGTAGTGGAGAGGACTACTTCATTCCCTATGTACTACCAACTTACACTAGCCAGTCTCAAGGTGATGATATACTATCCCAATATGGCTACCTTCAAGGTGAACCACTTTTGATTCAGTTTGTATCCAACCTCCTACCAAGAGGATTTTTCTGTTGTTTGGTAGTGCAACTGTTACAGCATCTTCCTAAAGGTTGGAATCATGTACTTGCTCAGCAGGATATTTACCATACTTACAGTAACTTGACATCATTCAGTTTACCACATGGTTATCTGTTGTCACTGCTGGACAAATTATTCTACCTTGAAATTCAAATTAGACACGAAAGAGAATTATACTACCATCACGTTTCCATACACCTTGCAGTACAGGATGTGCTTGCAGATGCTTTACAAGGTGTTTGTGAACAGTTGAGTTACAATCAAGGCAGACTCCAATATGGTTTTCATTGTCAGTGTGAAGGATTCAATGAGGAGCACATAGCAGTACTCACCACCATGATTCCTCCATTTGATTATGCTCGTTGTGGTCATGGGAGTTTAAAACTGATGAATTTGAACAGCACTCATGTAGTGTGGCTAACAGAAGTGAGTCTACATTATATATCGTTTACCTTTTATTATGGGTTGTTCTTTCAAATTAGAATCACAAATATTGTGAAGCAGTAAAAGATATAGAAATACAGGAGACCAAGCAAAAGCATGAAGGTATGCATCCTATTAATTTTATCGGTGTCCTGAGCTAAGATCTAAATTCTGTGTGTATGTAGGCCCCCAGACAGGAGAGTACAAGTTATTCACTGAGTACTACAGTAAACTAGTGGACACCTTGCCTGCCAGTGATCTCTCTCATTACTTTGTATCACATAGAGCGATCTCACTAGCTGATCATGAGGAGATCACTAAACCCACTACTGCATCGTACATAGCAGTTGAAATATTGCTGAGTAGAGTGTCATCTCCATTACAAAAGGAGGATGACATTGAGCCCCTTAACAAGATGCTCGCCATTATGGAACATCATGGTAATAGTGCTACTAAGGCTTTATCACTTGAAATGAGAACAAGAATGTTTACTGAAGCTGCTGAGAGAAGTCGACAAGGTAGCATATTGTATTATGCAAAAAGTGTCTTAATACTGTACTGTATGTATACACATGTATTTTTGGCACAGGTTCATTGTTACAGCATTCAGTTAACCAGGAGTCAGCATTCCTCACTGAACTAAATGATAAACTTGGTATTAAAAATGGTGAGGTACAGTGTTTGTTCACATAATTATGTAACTGTGTGAGTGTACATGTTACCTGCTATGGGGTACAGTACTTGTAACTGTGTACAGCATGATAACTGATTTTGCTGCCATGTATGATTTAGTGCAGCAGTACGATGTTGCTATAACATCTGTAACTCACATTTCAGAATGTCCATCATTGGAGTACACAGTACTCATTGATTACTACAGTAAACTAGTTGATAGTTTGTCTGCTAAGAAGTTGACTCATCACTTTGTCTCACGCAAAATAATATCACCAAAAGATGAGGAAGAAATTCTGAGACCTAGTACATCTACTATAAGGGGTAACACTCTGATACTGAGCAAGGTGGTCAATCCACTGAAAGCAGGGTTCAAGAATTGCAGTGATGGATTTTATGAATTTCTCAACATTTTGGAAGATTATGGAAGTGTTGATAACAAAAGTCTTTCACTCGCCATTAGAAATCAGCTGTACACAAATGGCAAGGCACACAGTATCACAGAAGGTGAGAATTATGGTATCTGATGGTTTACTCTACCAGATTATATGAGCTTATGCGCACTATGATATCGACTTACTACTTATGTTATTACGTTGCATACATACTTGTGACTGTCTTTTGTTTCCTATATATTTGCAAGTGTTAGAAGTATGCTGTGACTCACCACTGGTTAAATGTTACGATGCTACGTTTACCATATCTTCAATTGTTTTATATACATTTTCCTTACCTTCAGGAGCATCAGCAAGTTCATCACATTTTAGCTATTTTTGTATGAGTGTATGTTGTATTAGATGAGGGATGGGGAGAAAAAAGGGCTGTTAAGAGGGACAGGCCATTCAGGGCTTAAAATAAAAGGAAGTTAACAACACAGGTCGTTATTTGGAGCAGTAGTAACCACTATCCTCAGATTAGCTAGAACTCAAAATTACCCTAGATCATTTGAACGACTCTCCTCAACATTAGCAGACCACTGCTGATTTTCACAGCGAAATTTGGTTTTCATGTAGAGTTGTGTTTGTAGTGAAAATATTGGACCTGTCTGAATATATAATGGAATATTGCTTTGTGACACTATATAGTACATTTTATGCAATATTATGCATTATAGGTAGCAAGGATGATCAGTGTCTATCAGATGAGCTGGATGCGATGCCAGTGTAGTGTAATTTTATTTCTACTAGTAATTACTTAAAGATATATAATTATTTACATAAGAGACAATGTACTGCATTAAGTTTCTCAGTACCGTGTAGATTAACAATGAAGTAGGATATTTGCACTGTTATGTGAAAATGTACTGTATTTATTGTGTGTATTTTCTGACATAGAATTTTGTTTCCTTTTTGAGTTAGGGTGAGAATACGTATTATTGACAGTTTTGTGACAAGTTTATGCTAATGATTTATATCACATTTACAAAATTGCGGCAACTTATCTTGCAACATTTATAATTTTTGTACATCCATTTTTGTCTGCTTATACATTCCATTAGAAAGCATTTTTCCAGCTGCTGCATGTACTGTACAATGATTTTCTGCCAAATAAAGTGCTCACCATCTAGGAGTAAAGTGTTTTATGCATAACTGCAGATGTGGTTTTCATGTACTGGTGCCTTTAATGAAGGATGTTTTCTTGAGTTGCACTCTTTGCAAAAGCACAGATGAACACCTCTTACTACAGTCTGCACATACAATTCTGAGGTCTCAAAATGTATACCAGGGGAGTGTTTAGGGGGTTTCCTGGGATTCCAGAAACTCCCCTCTGAAATATTAACTTGTATGCTTGCAGGCTGCAGCAGGAGCACCACTATCTTAGTTTATGGGACAAGGGTATGTGTTGAAAACTCCTTGATAAAGATCACGATATATACTCAATAGATCAGTTAAATGTATTCTAATAGAGCAGTTACAACTACTCTAATAGAACATTAAGCATACGGAATACAATTAAAAATGCTTGTTAAAGAATAATATAGCTATAAGTAAATGTAAGACTGGCTTGAAATATAAAGTAGTTTCATTTGGTGAATTTGAATATGTGTTTTGATCAGAGTTTGTAACAGCCTGACCAGCCATAAGCATAAATCAAAACAGTTGACATTAATTTTAAGAGTAATTACTTAATATTTAGCATATTATTATCATTATACTGAAAATATTTAATACTATCCATGAAATCATGAATCTAGTTAAATGTCAAAGCTTCTCAATTTTCAAATCTGTCTGGCTGGGAGCTACATCCCAAGATCTCTGCACTGATACCTCACTACCATATCTGGAAACTATATACCTTGTAAAACTCCTGGATATGTCCTGTATACCTGCATACATAGTAAAGTCACTATATCTCAATACTGTAGTTTACACTTTTCGTGCAACTATTGGCTCTCAAATAGCATCCAGCAAGCAGATGTTTTCTGGTTGTTGCCTAGACCTTTGTTTGTACCAGTACAATTACTCCATATCTACTCCATTAATGCTGGAGGGCAGCAGTGCAATACAAAGACAATCAATTTTTTAAGTACAGTAGTAGCACCAGCCCATATGCCTGTACCTTACTTTAAATGTCCAATTTTAGAGACTATTGGGCATGCTTATAATATATGAATTATGGTCTCTCACAACTTCAGATAAAGCATAAAACTTACAATAGGTCAGAAAAGCCTTACACCATATCTGATAATTTTTTATTATTAGCTATTATGTACAGTGTAATACGTACAATTTGCTGATCGAGCAAGTAAAATTTCCATCCTGACAAGTCACATTGTTATTTCAAGATGTACTTTTACATGCTCATGATTTTCAAAAGTACATAACAGATTGTTGGTGGGGCATGCTAAGCAGGCTATAAGCACAAGTGCGTCTGTTTTGAATTAATATGTACTTGAATTATTTATGCTTACCAGGGACAGATCCAGGAGCTGGCAAGGGGAGAGACACAAACAGGCTAAGGTGTAGGTGGTTGGGGAGAGCAGATTCTCTTGTATTTAAAGTAGCAAATAATCACCTTTTAGCATTACCTTACTCCTTATTTTTGTCCTTTGTGAAGTTGTAAAAACTGTATGTTTTTAAAGGCTAGAATGTCTTAAATATCAGCAAAACGATAAAACTTCAGTGTATAATTAGTGCATGCATGCATCAGTGCATGTGTACAATGAGAGCATACTGAGAAATGTTCATTCTTTATTCATAAATTCTGAAATACAAGAATCAGTAGTGCAGTCTGAATATCTCTGTATTAATTTTATTAGTTGTACTCATGAACACTACAGAATAGTCTGTGGACATTACAATTATTGTGTATTTGATGTCATTGTTGTATATGCATGTGATCCTGCAATTACAAATAAAATGTAGTCAACTGCAATGTTGATATCTATATTGAGATTTCTTAAAACAATGATGCATAATGTTATACTCTACACTCAGGGCTGGTCTTAGTATCCTTGAGGTCCTACACAGCCTAAATTTAGGGAGGGACCTCAAGCAACCATGCATATAATGCTATGCATTTACTCACAGTGACACATGCTATACTATAGCTATCACATTGTTCAGCTATATATGAGTGCTGAATAAAAGCTATTTATACAGTACTAGCTGTGATTACATATGGCTGCATATAAGGAAGTGTGGCGTATAAATTGCATCTAAATAGTACTGGAAGTTCTTAGCCTATGTACCCTTGGCTGTTTGTCTATTCAGCTTTATGGTCAGACTAGCTCTAGATTTGTTTTCACTACAAAAGGAATAAAAGTACTGGATAGGTTGAAGTCTATCTGCTATTCAAACTTTACAAGAGGAAACGTTGCATCATTGATTCTCAAACTGTCTCACAAGGAAGTAATACTTTCTATTTTACTGGCATATTGTAATCCTTTTTCTTGTTGACTCGGATATTCCCTGAATCCAGATGACATCTTTATATTATCAGTGTATAGCTATATAGTGTATGCTGTATATTTCCTGTAAATAAAATGTATTTCATGGAGATGTAAAAGAGTCCAAATATTAGCTAAACATGCACAGTACTGACTGTACTGTTTGATTAGTACAATCTTATTGAAGAAGAGATCAGTATTGTGGTGGTGAAAAAGTTCTTAATTTGAACAGTTTTGTCATTGATCAAGGTGAAAGCTTACAAAGGTTATTTGACTATCAATAAAAATTGTCCTTAGATGCTAGTGATTCATGTGTACTTCACATCAATAACATGTCTTGTAGCAGCCTTAGAAGTGTAAGAAAATTCCCTGTAAATAGTATGTAGTGCTGAATGACTTTATCAATTGATCAGATCAAACTGTGAGTAGACAATTACTGTTCATCGATAATACCACTACTATTCACTGCACCATGTGGTAAATGGGAGCCAGGTGTTCACTACAAATGTATGTAGTTTATAACTTCATAAATAACTGTTAATATTATTGTGCAGGTTTTTAATGATACAAATTTTGGATTATTTCATTGGCAGTTTATAACTCAGTGAGGTCAAATATAATTCCTACAGTATAAACCTTATGCCAAATGACGTCACATGAAATTTCTATTTGGGGGGACTCTTATATTTTCGAGTATTGCAGCCAATGGCTGTTGAGATTTCTAAGATTCATATCGTGATACCTGTACATTACCTCAGTGTGGTGAATGTACAGCCTTCAGCCCACTATTCCATATCTTGCCTATTGACAAAAAGTAAAGTACATAATTATATAAATAGCTATTTAATATTAGCATAAGCTATTAAAATTATTAGTATGTTATAGAGCTACCCCTCTGGTGCTAGTTTCTGCTACTGTATCAGGGTGATGATACAGATAGAAATGTTTGTTCCTCTACGTCTTTTCTTAACTCATGGAACACATGATTAGAAGGTGCATGTGTGGTATATAGAGCAAGAGGATATCAGAAGGGAAATACAGTTGGCTTCTGGGAATATTTTAATCAATAATCATGCTATAACAATTGATGGTGCTTATGCTGATTCCCTGCAAATCCATTATGGTAGTCCACATCAACATATCTGGTCATATGTTAGTGGACATTATAATTACCCAGAGAGCAAATGAAATTGACCATGTGCTGTTGGTGGAGGACCAGCCCCTCCCCCTTTTGTAGGGTCTAACTATTACTGTGAGTCAGCTGGTGCAAATCCCTCAAGCCTCATGATCAATATTACTACTTCAGTGACACATTATGGAATGGATCTGGTTGTCCTACTGGCTATGACACTACACAACCATGGCTCTATAGAGAGCTGAATGGGACAACTACAAGTAATATAGAAGCTAGACTGTGTTCACATGAAGGATTTAATTATAGAGGGGTCATAATAGACCAACTAGAGTTGTACATTCAGTAAATACATCACAATGCATCTTGTTTCTATTTATTAGATATGGGCTAAAATGAAGTATTCAAACTTGATGGTGTAACTGGTTATGGAGGTTACAACGTTACATCAGTGACAAAGTTATACATTGATTCCCGAGAGGTACAGAAGGCTACATTAGGTTACGATTGGTTACAACAGGCTACAGAAGGTACAACAAGATACGACAGGTTACGACAACAAGTTACAGTGGGATATATACATCAGGTTACAGAAGGATACGATAGGTTACAACAGGTTACGATGGGGTTATTACAATGGGTTACAGCAGGTCACAACAGGTTATGATGGGTACAGTAGCAATGGGTTATAAATTAAAACAGGTTACAATGGGGTAACTACAATAGGATACAGATTACAGTAAACGTTACAGCAAGTTACAATAGGTTACACTGAGTTACAACAGGTTACAGTAGTTACAATAGGTTACGATGGGGTAATTGTAACAGGTTACAGAAAGTTACAACAACCTCGCTGACATTGTGTTATCACAAGGAGATATGTATATACCAGACTCTGTTTAGGCTTTATTCTGTAGTGTTTAGAAAAATTATAGTTTACTTCTTTAGAGACTTGGAGATGGAAGGGAGTACCATTATGGCAGGTTAAAACAATAAAATTAAAATAATCACAAAGGGATCCAATTAATTGTGCAAAAATATACTGTGGATTGAGGTTGAGCTTTAGAGAAGCTATTGGTACTGGAGCTAGAGTTTGTAGATAGTAAGGTGCCAGCTAGATGTTATACAATAATGTGCCAGTTGAGTACATCAGTGCATTGAATTGGTTTTTTAATTGCATAGTTTGGAGACAACTCACTTTAAATGACACTGTCAATGATGTAGGATATGTACAGTTACATTGTGTATTTATTATGGAATTTATGGTACTTACAAGCATATATGTAATGGAGGTGTACTGAAGAATGGTACCTCATCTCAGCTTCACATGAAAGTAACAATGCATTTCATTCTCTCTTTAAGTGATATAACTTGTGCTCAGTGAAGAAATGTGGTGTGGCTATGCACATGTGTGTAAGTGAGATTGTAATGTATAAGATGGTATGGAATACTGATCATGAATTGTGTTATGGGGCTGGTTTGGAAAATCTACGTGTGTGTCAAGAAGTGAAATACTTTATTTTAAGGGCATGGTAAATAGTCATGCATACACACATGTGCTGCACCAAGTTCTATCTAATCAAAAACAGCCAAGCTGTAAAAAAAGGTGCGGCCCCCATAAAGGCCATGGTGAAAAAAGATGTGAAATCCAAGGTGGCGGCCAAGAAATGGCTGTGATGGTAGGTTAATGGTTACATTTTAATAACAACAATTCAGGTGAATTTGGTGCCAAGACCAAGCGGCACAAAATTCACCTGAATTGCCGTTATTAAAATGTAACCATTAACCTACCATCACAGCCATTTCTTGGCCGCCACCTTGGATTTCACATCTTTTTTCACCATGGCCTTTATGGGGGCTGCACCTTTTTTTACAGCTTGGCTGTTTTTGATTAGATATCACTTCTTTTTGTATTTGTATACTGCAAAGCCGGCCTATGGCTGGCTTTGGGACTTTTTTAACCCATGTGTTTTTTTCTTTACCACAGGAAGAAGAAAAGAACTTAAAGAAGAATTTTAGTACTTCAATTATTTTTGATTTTATTAATAATTATACAAATTATATACATATATTTATTACATGCTCATTATTCCCCACAGGATTTTTTTTGCAGCTGATCTCTCTACTGGGTGACTTGAAATATAGCTGAACTATATACAGGATGGTTTCTTTGTAGCTGAACTCTCTGTAACAGGTGATTTGTTTGCAGCTAAACTCTCTACATGGTGGTGTCTTTATAGCCGAACTCTCTACATGATGGTTTCTTTGTAGCTGAACTCTCTATAAGGTGACATCGTCTAGCTGAACTCTCTACAGGGTGATTTTTTTGTAGCTGAACTCTCTGCAGGGTGATTTGTTTGCAGCTGAACTCTCTACATGATGGTTTCTTTGTAGCTGAACTCTCTACAAGGTGACTTCGTCCAGTTGATCTCTCTACGGGATGATTTGTTTCTAGCTGAACTCTCTACAGGTGAATTGTTTGCAGCTAAACTCTCTACATGATGGTTTCTTTGTAGCTGAACTCTCTACTAGGTAACTTCTTCTCTACAGGGTGATTTGTTGTAGTTGAATTCTCTACAAGGTAGTTTGTATGAGGCTGAACTCTCTACATGGCGGTTTCTTTGTAGCTGAACTCTCTACAGAGTGATTTGTTTGCAGCTGAACTCTCTACATGATGGTTTCTTTGTAACTGAACACTCTACAAGGTGACTTCTTCTAGCTGATCTTTCTACAGGGTGAATTGTTGTAGCTGAACTATCTACAAGGTAACTTCTTCTAGCTGATCTCTATACAGGGTGATTTGTTTGTAGTTGAATTCTGTACAGGTGGTTTCTTTGTAGCTGAACTCTGTACATGATGGTTTCTTTGTAGCTAAACTCTTTACAAGGTGACTTCTTCTAGCTGAACTCTCTACGGGGCAATTTCTTTGTAGCTGAACTCTCTATATGATGGTTTCTTTGTAAATGAACTCTCTACAAGGTGAATTCTTCTACCTGATCTCTCTACAGGGTGATTTGTTTGTAACTGAACTCTGTACAAGTGCGTTTTTGTGGGTGATCTCACTGCAGGTTGATTTGTTTGTAGCTGAACTCACTAAAGGGTGATTTTGCTTGTAGCTGAACTCCTTGCATTGTATCTAGTTTCTAGCTGATCTCTCTACAGGGTGATTTGTTTGTAGCTAATCTCTCTACAAGTTGATTTGTGTGTAGCTGATCTCTCTGCAGGTTGATTAATTTGCAGCCGATCTCTCTACAAGGTAATTTGTTTGTAACTGAACTGTCTATAAAGTGATTTATTTGTAGCTGATCTCTCTGCAGGTTGATTTGTTTTAGCTGAACTCTCTACAGGGTGATTTACTTGTAGCTGAACTCCTTACATTGTGACTAGCTTCTAGCTGATCTCTCTACAGGGTGATTTGTTTGTAGCTGATCTCTCTACAAGTTGATTTATGTGTAGCTGATCTTTCTACTGGTTGATTTGTTTGTAGCCGATCTCTCTACAGGGTAATTTGTTTGTAGCTGAACTCTGTACAAGGTGCTTTTTTGTAGGTGATCTCACTGCAGGTTGATTTGTTTGTAGCTGAACTCACTAAAGGGTGATTTGCTTGTAGCTGAACTCCTTACATTGTGTCCAGTTTCTAGCTGATCTCTCTACAGAGTGATTTGTTTGTAGCTGAACTCTCTATAAGGTGATTTATTTGTAGCTGAACTCCTTACATTGTGTGTAGTTTCTAGCTGATCTCTCTACAGGGTGATTTGTTTGTAATTGATCCCTCTACAAGTTGATTTGTGTGTAGCTGATCTCTCTGCAGGTTGATTTGTTTGTAGCCGATCTCTCTATTGGGTAATTTGTTTGTAGCTGAACTCTCTATAAGGTGATTTGTTTGTAGTTGATCTCTCTGCAGGTTGATTTGTTTTAGCTGAACTCTCTACAGGCTGATTTGTTTGCAGCCGATCTCTCTACAGGGTAATTTGTTTGTAGCTGAACTCTCTACAAGTTGATTTGTGTGTAGCTGATCTCTCTGCAGGTTGATTTGTTTGTAGCCGATCTCTCTACAGGGCAATTTGTTTGTAGCTGATCTCTCTACAGGGTGATTTTTTTTGTAGCTGACCTCTCTTCAGGGTGATTTGTTTCTAGCTGATCTCTCTACAGGGTGATTTGTTTCTAGCTGATTGCTCTACAGGTTGATTTGTTTGTAGATGAACTCTCTACAGGGTAATTTTCTTGTAGCTGAACTCCTTACTTTGTGTCTAGTTTGTAGCTGATCTCTCTACAGGGTGATTTGTTTGTAGCTGAACTCCTTACATTGTGTGTAGTTTCTAGCTGATCTCTCTACAGGGTGATTTGTTTGTAGCTGATCTCTCTACAAGTTGATTTGTGTGTATATAGCTGATCTCTCTGCAGGTTGATTTGTTTGTAGCCGATCTCTCTACAGGTAATCTGTTTGTAGCTGAACTCTCTATAAGGTGATTTGTTTGTAGCTGATCTCTCTGCAGGTTGATTTGTTTTAGCTGAACTCTCTACAGGGTGATTGCTTGTAGCTGAACTCCTTACATTGTGTCTAGTTTCTAGCTGATGTCTCTACAGGGTGATTTTTTGTAGCTGAACTCTCTTCAGGGTGATTTGTTTCTAGCTGATCTCTCTACAGGTAGATTTGTGTTGATTTGTTCATTGCTGATCGCTCTAAAGGTAATTGATTTGTTGCAGTTGAACACCCTGCAAAGTGTTTTGTTTGTAGCTGATCACTCTAAAGGGTAATTTGTTTGTAGCTGAACTCTCTCCACAGTGACTTGTGTGTAGCTGAATTCTGTGTAACTGAATTCTCTAGAGAGTGACTTAATTGTAGCTGAATTCTCTACACAGTGCATGACTTGTTTATAGCTGAACTTTCTTCAGTGTGACTTGTAATGTTCTGAATCTCTATAGTGGTATATTTGCTTAACTCTCCACATGGTGACTGTCTTCTTGCTGAACTGTGTATAAGATTAACTGTTTGCAGCTGAACTCCCTACAGAATAACTTGTGATGTAATAAAATTCTATAATGGAGTAAATAAATTATCCGAATGCTCTATTAGGGTGACTGTTCTATTAGAGTATCTCGATCTCGCATTTGCTACACGGAGTTGGCTTTCGAATCATAACTCAGTGGTTTGTAATCCGATTCTTCTGTACTACTGCAAGGACTTTCTATGAAGATTATTCCAGCTATACACCGATTTTCAGCTCATTGCTCTAAGCGGTTTGCCTAATAGGCGTGAAAACTAATACTTTTGTATTCATAAAAATCGATCGCGTAATTGTGACACAGGTTGGGTTTTGTGTCATATCTCCGTGGTCTTTATCTCGATTCCTTTCAAACCACCAAAAGGCACTCCTACGATGGTTACTCCATCTACATAGCAATTTGCAACTCATTCCATGAAGCGGTTTACCCTGTAGGCGTGACAACAAATCGATCTTGTTTTATGCGAATAATCGGTCATAACTCCTGAACCATTCATCGGATTTGTACCAAATTTGATGCTAGGATTCGTCTTTGGACTCCCTTTCTGTGTGCCAACTTTCAAGGCGATCGGAGTACGCGTTTGCTTGTTATAGCAATTTTTGCAAGTGTGCGAAAAGACGAAGAAGAAGAAGAAGAAAAAAAAAAAACGAAGAAAAAAAAACGAAACTTTGGCAGCTCGTATCTCGGAAATGGCTTGAGCGATTTCCTTCAAATTTGGGATGTAGACTCCCTTAGCTGGCGGGCAACTGTGTAGCAAATTTGGTTCCAATCAGATACGTGATCACCGAGATACAAAGGTGTGAAAATGACGTTTTCGTTCTTCCTGTCAATATACTCACGGTGTGGCGCGCCGGCTTCTTGGGCCGCACGACACACTACCGTGTGTCTTGATCATTGAGCAAGGTCATACACTATTAGTCGGTATGTATCACATGATTGAAATAGTTGAATTGCACAATGATTAACAGATCTGATGTCAGTTCAGTTGGTTGATATCCTACACACCCACAGCAAGCACGCATGTTAATTGTGATGCAGTAAATTAATTTTCACAAAGCCAGTAGATCCTTGAGTAGGTGTACACAACCAAAAGAAATAAACAATTGCAAGTCCTCAATAAGACCATGATAGTACATGAATAATTTATAACAAGAGTTACTGTATGAGCGTGGATAAATCATAACATGGACAACTGGGCCAGGCAATGAGCTCCTGCACATGGAGAGTGCATTTGTAACACAGTACAGTATGGGGTCATTCCATGTCAAATCACTGAGGAATTGTAGGGTCACCTCTCGGATTTTGACAAAACTTGGTGTGTTTGTAACACCTATGGTGCTCATCACCCATACCAATTTTTGGCCTAATACCATACCTGTTTCACTGCCCATACAAAAGTCTCAATAGTAGCAGTGAAATTTATCCCGTATTTCACTGACAGCAGTGAAAAAGTTGTAATTGTAATTTCATTGGCTAGAATTTATGTTAACAACGTAGCGCCAATTAGTGTCGACGTGTGTTTAGTACATAGTGACAAATTGCGTACATGGCAACGCTAATGCACAGCATGCGTATATGCAGCGAGTATGGTATTAACTGGGAATAGCATGGGTAGCAGTGAAATTTGGGATAAATACCACTCTTGTTGTATTGGAAATGGTAAATTTCACTCGGCTTCGTCTCGTGAAATTTATCCCCATTTCCAATACAACACTCGTGATATTTATCCCAAATTTCACTGCTACCCATGCTATTACTAGTACTAATACACCACATAGTTTCTGATTTATGACCATAAATATTTTGAATATTTCATGAAAAATTGGTTGTCTTGAGTCACAAAATCAACTGTAGCTCACCACTGTGTTAATATTTTAAACTAAAAATTTCAGCGATTAAAGACTATTAATTGATCTTTCAAGTAATCAATAAACTATGGGATATCAATTTAATTAAGATTCAAAAAGGCTTCATTAAAACTTTATTCCTTAATATTTCAAAAGGTGCTTCTTCAAATTCTTTGAATTTTTTAGTAAATAATCATTGGGTTATGGTCTATTGTTGATAAAAGTTTTGTGGTGGGGCCACAATGGGTTCAAGAGATATAATTAAATATGTTGTGGCATGTAGTGGAATTTTGTAGTCTATTATTGCTATATGGGAGTGTACACCTCTAATAACGAGGCCATGCCAACTTTGTCTTACACTTTGAAAGTGTCCAAGTGCAGTGCAACCCGTATTAGTGACCACCTGTATTGAAAGACCACCTTTGTGCTGCAATTTATTTAGTTGGATTTAGCTACTGTATGGGTAATGCCATATCAGTTCACCAAAGTTTTGCACATGACCACCTCAGAATACGAAATTCGGTGTGTCGGTAGCCCAAGTGGTCATGTGTCCCTTCACCCATTGTCTGTATGGATTCCCAGAAATGGGTTATAAAGTATTCTATTTTTTGCTGTACTTGTGACCATTCAAACCATCATAACCTGGGTGTTTTTAAAATGAATTACACCACTTTAAAGCTCAAAGAATAAGCTTTTGTTTGGTATATTTAATTTGATGAAGTTGATAATTAACCATGTCTACTAATCTTTTACCTTTGCTCTACCAAAAAGTGCTGATTAGAATGTTTTTGTGGGTGCTTGTCAGACATTCACCTATTAGTTGCAAAAGTTTCAGCTTGGGGTCTCTATGGGATTATGAGATGGGTACAGTAAGCTATATAGCAGAGTTTACGGTATTATAGCAGATATCCCATGTAGTATTGCACACCTTGAAGTTTGCAGACACACAAGACTCTTTGATTCAACTGCAAGTTAAATTTATGCATATATTAGGCCACGAAAAGTTAATTATGTGTTCTGGTTCCCTTCCTGGTCATTTCTTTGCTGGATGACACCTGATAGACTCCTGTAAGTGTTTGAATGTAAATCGGACAGTGGCAGGTTCAAGGCTACCTAGGTCCAGTCATGGATTTTTTCTCCTTTCTCCAACTTTTCAAACACACCTTATGTAGCCTAAGTCTCTGAGCAGGCTGTAGGACCAGGTGTCCTACAGACCTTCAACACTTGTGCTGTAAAGCATTAATAAATAAATAAAAGATGAATTGCACAATCACCATACAATAATTTATAATATTTTATATCTGTTGAAATGTTTTCATGTCTTGTAGACACTTTTTTATAAAGATGCACTAACTTTATACATCATCTTTGTTTTCCCTATAATTCCATGTACTGCTATGTCAAAACTATAGTGTACCACACCAAAAAAATGCAAAAAAAACCCTGGTCACCTGGTCAATTTTGGGGAATTGGTAGGACCAGAAACATATAATTAACTTTGCACGGCCTAAACAAGTTGTGAAAAAGGCATGTAATACAAGTTTGTTACTGTGGTGATACAGTGTGATGCTGTTTGATAGCAAAAGTCATTTTTTTTTGTCAGAGTACACATGGCCACTTCTTGTCCTTGGGTCTACGAGAGGTAGAATGTCATCCATTGGTATACACTGTAGTGTGCCTGGATATGCTGGGGCTATGGGTACTTGAACAAGTTTGATGGACTGTATGGATGCAGAAATGTCAGTTTCACTTCCTTAGTGTCACTGCAAACTTAAAGCACACAAGCTAACCACCGATTCTCTTCATGTCAACAAGTGACAAATCCAGCAATCGATTCTGGTGAAACTTCATTCTTTCAAGAGCAACTATCTCTTTCCTGAAAACATTATATTTTACTGTATTCACAAACTTAGAACATGTGTCCAGTATGCAAAAAGTGCTGCTGCAATGCATATCCACATAAAAACAGCCAAGCTGTGAAAAAATGGTGTGGCCTTAAAAAGCCTGGGTGAAAAAAGTTGTGAAATCAATGGTGGCGGCAAAGAAATGGCTGCAATGATGTTAATGCTAATAAATTTTAACAATGCACACAGCCATTATTAAAATTTTTAGCATTAACATCATTGCAGCCATTTCTTGGCCGCCACCATTGATTTCACAACTTTTTTTCACCCAGGCTTTTTAAGGACGCACCATTTTTCACAACTTGGCTGTTTTTGAGTGGATTTCACTCCTTTTTGTACTTTATAAGGCCCCAAAACCAGCCTATGGCTGACTTTGAGGTTTGTTTTCACTCACATTTCTTCTTTTCTATTTAGATACAATGATGATTATTGAAGACAGACTTATAAATGTATTTCATTGCATGATTAAATTCAATATTATTGTAATACTCTAATAGAGTGCACATTTTTTAGAGGACTTCTAATAGAACATACATAGAATGTTCTAGAACAATCTAGTACTTCTATTGGTAGATCTATGAAATTACAAACGTTTGATTATGAGTAGATGTCAACTAGAAATTTCATTTATAAAGCAGAAATTAAGTGAGGTGATCAGCCAAGGTAGCAGTGGTTCAGTGGTTAAGGATGCAGGTGTTAGGTATGGAGGTCCCTGGTTCGAACTCTGGTATGTTTTTTTTCGACATTTTTTGCACACCTTTTTTACCTCGCGGTGACTGTTCTATTAGAGTATCTCGATCCCAAGATTTTACACATGCTTAGTTTTTGCTTTATAACTTTGTCACTGTAACTCTATTGCTATTCAAACTATTAAAAGGCACTGATGCGATGATCAGCCTATCTATACACCAATTTTCAAGTCATTTCTTTACTTGGTTTACCCTGTAGCCGTGACAGAAGTTTGATCTTTTTTTTACGTGAATAAACGCTCATAACTCCTTGAATATTACTCAGATTCACAACAAACTTAGTACGTGAATCCGCCGTTACACACTCTTCATTTGTGCCAAAGATCGTGGCAATCGAGTTACACGTTTGCATTTTATAGCAATTTTTGCTAAGTGTGCGAAAATAAATCGAAGCCCCCGTAGCCCCCTGTACGGCATAAGCAGAAGAAAAAAACGAAGAAATAACGAAGAAATGAAAACGAAATTTTGAACGCCCATATCTCGCAAATGGCTGTTGCGAATTTAATCTAATTTTCTGTGTGGCGTACCCTACTTGGGGGACTGCTATAATGCAAAAATGGTGTGCTTTGGAGAAGGGGCCATGGAGGTATGCACACATGAAAAGCTGTTTTCTTTCTTCCTGTAAATATACTCACGGTATGGTCGCCGACTTTCTTGGCCGCACGGTCTTGATGCACACATGAAAAAGCTGTTTTCTTTCTTCCTGTAAATGTACTCACGGTGTGGTCGCCGGCTTTCTTGGCCGCACGACACACTACCGTGTGTCTTGATTAATTGCTGTAACAACTCTATGTCTATACTTGGCATCTTACCTATGGTAATATGGTTATTAAGTACAGGATTGCCCATGTATGTTTTAGATGCAATTAATTTACTAGCTGTAATCTAAAAGCTGCTAAAAATCACAATACTCTAATAGAGCAGTCAACTACAAATTGTTGTCAACCTACTCTTCCCTAGCTAAGTAAGCAAAATACACTCTGTGACAATAAAGCATCCATCACTAAAACTTGTCTTAGCTCTATAAGGCAAAACAACCAGTATGTGAGCTGAAATTTAACCACTTCTTCTTCACCTGTGTGACAGTGTGTGTGTGCACTGCTCATTATCAGGGCCGCCCAGAGAAATTAAGGGGCCCAGGGCAAACAGTTGAAGTGGGGCCTCAGGGCAAGGAGGTTTCCATTCTGAATCACAACTTTACCCAGGCTGTAAGTTGAAGACAAAAAAAAAAAAAGGTCATGACCTGCTAACAATGACAATAGCTACCTCTCACCAAACCATATCAAGACACACGGTAGTGTGTCGTGCGGCCCAAGAAGCCGGCGCGTAACACCCGTGAGTATATTGACAGGAAGAAAGAAAACGCAATTTTCGCACCTCCGTAGCTCTGTGCTTCCTTGATGAAACAAGACGATTTTTGCTGTGGACATGCCCTCCAACAGCAGTACTCCACATTCCAAATTTGAGCGAAATCGCTTCGCGCGTTCCCGAGATATGCGACTTCAAAAATTGGCTCAGTTTCTTCGGTTTTTTTTCTTCTTATTTTTCTTTTTCTTGTCGCACACTTACAAAAACTGCTATAAAACTCGAACGCCATATCCGATTGCCTTGAAATTTGGCACACAGAAGGGGGATATAAAGGCGCATCTCGGTACCAACTTTGGCTGGTATACGATAAACAGGCAAAGAGTTATGAGCGAGTATTCACGAAAAATAACACCAATATGTTGTCACGCCTACAGGGTAAACCGCGTATGGGAAGAAGCTGAAAATCGGTGGGTGAATAGGTTAACTATTGAACCTCAAACCTTTTGTGGTTTGAAAAAAATCGAGCTAAAAAACAGGAAGATACAACGAAAAAACCAACAGTGTGTAACAATTACGCAATCGAGATTAGCTAATAAAAAACGACTGCTTGCCACGCCTACCAGATAAACCGCTAAGAGTAATGCTTTGAAAATCGTTGTACAGATGGAGTAATCATCTTAGAAAGGCTCATCAATGGTGTAGAAGAATCAGACTTAAAGCCACGGAGTTATAACACGAAATCCAACTTAGTGCAGCAAGTGCGAGATCGAGATACTCTAATAGAGCAGTCATCCTAATAGAGCAGTCATCCTAATAGAGCAGTCACCCTGAAGAGAATTCAAGAGATCAGCTAGAAATAAGAAACCTGTATAGAGATCAGCTACACACAAGTCACCCTGTAGAGAGATCAGCTAGAAGAAGTTACCTTGTATGGAGTTCATGCAACTATGGAAAGAGATAGTTCAGCTAGAAAGAATCACCTTGTAGAGTTCAGCTACAAAATAACCATCATGTAGAGAGTTCAGCTACAAACAAATCTCCCTGTAGAGAGATTAGCTAGAAGAAGTTACCTTGTAGAGAGTTCAGCTACAAAGAAACCATCATATAGAGAGTTCAGCTACAAACAAATCTCCCTGTAGAGAGATCAGCTAGAAGAAGTTACCTTGTAGAGAGTTCAGCTTCAAACAAATCACCCTGTAGAAAGATCAGCTAGAAGAGGTCACCTTGTATAGGGTTTAGTTACAAAGAAACCACCATGTAGAGAGCTCAGCTACAAACTAGTGACCTTGTGAGACATCAGCTAGAAGAAGTTACCTTGTAGAGAGTTCAGCTACAAAGAAACCATTCTTTAAAGAGCTCAGCTGCAAACAAATCACCTGTACAGAATTCAGCTACAAATAAATCACCCTGTAGAAAGATGAGCTAGAAAAAGTTACCTTGTAGAGAGTTCAGTTACAAAGAAACCACCATGTAGAGAATTCAGCTACAAACTAGTGACCCTGTAAAGGCATCAGCTAGAAGAAGTTACCTTGAGAGAGTTCAGCTACAAAGAAACCATTATTTAAAGAGCTCAGCTGCAAACAAATCACCTATACAGAATTCAGCTAAAAACAAATCACCAAGTAGAGAGATCAGCTACAAGAAGTTATCTTGTAGATAGTTCAGCTACAAGCAAATCACCCTGTAGAGAGATCAGCTAGAAGAAGTTAACTTGTAGAGAGTTCAGCTACAAAGAAACCATCATTTAGAGAGTTCAGCTTCAAACAAATCACCTGTAGAGAGTTCAGCTACAAACAAATCTCCCTGTAGAGAGATCAGCTAGAAGTAGTTACCTTGTAGAGAGTTCAGCTACAAACAAATCACCCTGTGTTAGATCAGCTAGAAGAAGTCACCTTGTAGAAAGTTCAGTTACAAAGAAACCACCATGTAGAGAGTTCAGCTACAAACTAGTCACTTTGTAGAGACATCAGCTAGAAAAGTTACCTTGTAGAGAGTTCAGCTACAAACAAACCATTCTGTTTAGAGCTCAGCTGCAAACAAATCACCTGTACAGAATTCAGCTACAAACAAATCACCCTGTAGAGAGGTCAGCTAGAAGAAATTACCTTGTACATAGTTCAGCTATAAAGAAACCACCAAGTAGAGAGTTCAGCTGCAAAGAAATCACCCTGTAGAAAATTCAGCCACAAACAAATTGCCCTGTAGAATGATGTTAGAAGAAGTTACCTTTTAGAGAGTTCAGCTACGAAACCATTCTGTAAAGAGCTCAGCTGCAAACAAATCACCTGTACAGAATTCAGCTACAAACAAATCACCCTGTAGAGAGATCAGCTAGAAGAAGTTACCTTGTAGATTGTTCAACTACAAACAAATCACCCTGTAGAGAGATCAGCTAGAAGAAGTTATCTTGTAGAGATTTCAGCTACAAAGAAACCTCCATGTAGAGAGTTCAGCTGCAAAGAAATCACCCTGTATAAAATTCTGCCACAAACAAATTGCCCTGTAGAAAGATCAGTTAGAAGAAGTTACCTTGTAGAGAGTTCAGCTACAAATAGATCTCCCTGTAGAGAGATCAGCTAGAAGAAATTACTTTGTAGAGAGTTCAGCTACAAAGAAACCACCATGTAGTGAGTTCAGCTGCAAAGAAATCACCCTGTAGAAAATGCAGCCACAAACAAATTGCCCTGTAGAAAGATCAGTTAGAAGAAGTTACCTTTTAGAGAGTTCAGCTACGAAGAAACCACCCTGTAGAGAGATCAGCTAGAAGAAGTTACCTTGTAGATCGTTCAGCTACAAACAAATCACCCTGTAGAGAGATCAGCTAGAAGAAGTTACCTTGTAGAGAGTTCAGCTACAAACAAATCACCCTGTAGAGAGATCAGCTAGAAGAAGTTACCTTGTTGAGAATTCAGCTACAAAGAAACCACCATGTAGAGAGTTCAGCTGCAAAGAAATCACCCTGTATAAAATTCTGCCACATACAAATTGCCCTGTAGAAAGATCAGTTAGAAGAAGTTACCTTGTAGAGAGTTCAGCTACAAAGAAACCATTTTGTAAAGAGCTCAGCTGCAAACAAATCACCTGTACAGAATTCAGCTACGAACAAATCACCCTGTAGAGAGATCAGCTAGAAGAAGTTACCTTGTAGATAGTTCAGCTACAAACAAATCTCCCTGTAGAGAGATCAGCTATATAGAAGAAATTACCTTGTAGAGAGTTCAGCTACAAAGAAACCACCATGTAGAGAGTTCAGCTGCAAAGAAATCACCCTGTAGAAAATTCTGCCAGAAACAAATTGTCCTGTAGAAAGATCAGTTAGAAGAAGTTACCTTGTAGAGAGTTCAGCTACAAAGAAACCATTTTGTAAAGAGCTCAGCTGCAAATAAATCACCTGTACACAATTCAGCTACGAACAAATCACCCTGTAGAGAGATCAGCTAGAAGAAGTTACCTTGTACATAGTTCAGCTACAAACAAATCTCCCTGTAGAGAGATCAGCTAGAAGAAATTACCTTGTACAGAGTTCAGCTACAAAGAAACCACCATGTAGAGAGTTCAGCTGCAAAGAAATCACCCTGTAGAAAATTCTGCCAGAAACAAATTGCCCTGTAGAAAGATCAGTTAGAAGAAGTTACCTTGTAGAGAGTTCAGCTACAAACAAATCACCCTGTAGAAAGATCAGTTAGAAGAAGTTACTTTGTAGAGAGTTCAGCTACAAAGAAACCATTTTGTAAAGAGCTCAGCTGCAAACAAATCACCTGTACAGAATTCAGCTACGAACAAATCACCCTGTAGAGAGATCAGCTAGAAGAAGTTACCTTGTAGATAGTTCAGCTACAAACAAATCTCCCTGTAGAGAGATCAGCTATATAGAAGAAATTACCTTGTAGAGAGTTCAGCTACAAAGAAACCACCATGTAGAGAGTTCAGCTGCAAAGAAATCACCCTGTAGAAAATTCTGCCAGAAACAAATTGTCCTGTAGAAAGATCAGTTAGAAGAAGTTACCTTGTAGAGAGTTCAGCTACAAAGAAACCATTTTGTAAAGAGCTCAGCTGCAAATAAATCACCTGTACACAATTCAGCTACGAACTAATCACCCTGTAGAGAGATCAGCTAGAAGAAGTTACCTTGTACATAGTTCAGCTACAAACAAATCTCCCTGTAGAGAGATCAGCTAGAAGAAATTACCTTGTACAGAGTTCAGCTACAAAGAAACCACCATGTAGAGAGTTCAGCTGCAAAGAAATCACCCTGTAGAAAATTCTGCCAGAAACAAATTGCCCTGTAGAAAGATCAGTTAGAAGAAGTTACCTTGTAGAGAGTTCAGCTACAAACAAATCACCCTGTAGAAAGATCAGTTAGAAGAAGTTACCTTGTAGAGAGTTCAGCTACAAAGAAACCATTTTGTAAAGAGCTCAGCTGCAAACAAATCACCTGTACAGAATTCAGCTACGAACAAATCACCCTGTAGAGAGATCAGCTAGAAGAAGTTACCTTGTAGATAGTTCAGCTACAAACAAATCTCCCTGTAGAGAGAGCAGCGAGAAGAAATTACCGTGTAGAGAGTTCAGCTGCAAAGAAATCACCACTGCCCAAATTTCAAGGCAATAGCTCTTTCCAATCTGAAGTTATCAATTGTCAAAGTTGACAAATTGGATGTGTGTGGAAGGCCCCTTTTCGCAAATCCAGTCACATATGTATTATATATATAATTTGTACATTTACTGATAAAATATTTAAAGTACCTCTACTTCATCTTTTCTTCTTCCTGTAGTAAAGAAAAAAAACATAGGTTAAAAAAGTCCCAAAGCTGGCCATAGGCCAGCTTTGGGGTATACATATACAAAAAGAAATGAAATCTAATCCAAAACAGCCAAGCCAAAACAGCCAAGCTGTAAAAAAGTGTGCAGCCCTCAGAAAGGCTATGGTGAAAAAAGATGTGAAATCCAAGGTGGCGGCCAAGAAATGGCTGTGATGGTAGGTTAATGGTAAAAATTTTAATAACGACAATTCAGGTGAATTTTTGTGCCGCTTCACAAAATTTACCTGAATTGTCATTATTAAAATTTTTACCATTAACCTACCATCACAGCCATTTCTTGGCCGCCACCTTGGATTTCACATCTTTTTTCACCATAGCCTTTCTGAGGGCCGCACACTTTTTTTACAGCTTGGCTGTTTTGGATTAGATCTCCTTATCTATAACCTTACTACACTGCTCTTCTGAAGAATACTGTGACTGCTCTATTAGAGTATTTAGATCTGACTGCTCTATTAGAGTATATCGATCTTTTAAACAGGTATTCAAGGGGCCCTTCATGGGGCCTCCTGGGGCCCCTTTCAGGCTGGGGCCCGGGGCAAAATGCCCCAGTTTCCCCCCTCCTGTGGGCGGCCCTGCTCATTATACCAATACAAACTGCATAAAAGTTACTGTGACAAGTCTATACCTTTTGAATCATAAGATAGCAATTCCTTTTTGAAAGAAAAATAACTTCTTTTGGTTTAATAGGTATATAGTGACCTAGTAGGTAATTAGCTGCAAACCTGATGCTTGGGTTTAATGCATACGTGCTTCTTTTTTTAAAAAAAAAGTAATTATAAAATTAACAGGGTTTAGGGACCCGTCGATTATGCTGGCAAAATTATGAGAATAATAGGTGCCTGAAAGCATTGAGCATAATGCTAACATAATAGGTAGAATATTTGTGTAATAGTATGAATTCTTGCTTATCAAAATAGCTATCACAGAAAGATCGATATTATTCTAATAGAACAGTTAGTAACTCTAATAGAACAATCACATAGCTGACTGTTCTATTAGAGTATATCGATCTTTTCTGTGATGTGCATTTTGACAAGTAAGTTTGTGCTTCAGCCACTTATTATTTATCCATAAACTGGAAATTATTAGCAGAGCATGTGAACTGAGGCATAAATAATTGGGCATAATTTGAGCATAATAGGTAAGTATCGAGCATAACTTTAAGCATAATAGGTAAATTTTTGAGCAGTGCAGCATAGCATAATAGGCGGGTCCCTAACAGGGTTGCAGTTTCTGGGGGCTGCATGCACCCAAGAAATTACAGTACAGTAAATGAAGCTCCACACAGTTTCTAAATTTTCCCAGGTTTAGAACAAAACAAAATGTGACCACTACATGCATACCTTCCAGCTACTTGTATGTTGCATTTGGAAGTACATAATCACCAGTTTATAGATGTATAACATATCAAGTCCTTTATATCATCATACTGTAATTGTTAAAAGTACATCACCTCCTTAAATTTCAACTTTCCAAAGAAGATGGTTTTACAGGACCTAACCATAAGCAATTGATCTTCCCTGAATTGAAAACTCTTGAAATATTACTGGTCGCGGTTTCATTGTGCTATTAGCATAATTTTCAGTTTCTGGAGGATGCATTCCTAGACCCCAACTTTGAACTCAAGCCATACTGCAGTAAATGCTGTGAAAATATTATACCATGCACTGCTAGAGAATATTAATTGTAGCTACTTATAAAGTGGCTCATAATACTGATGCTCACTCAGTCAAAACTGCATATTACCAAATTCAATTTCAGAAGGCTACAGTGTAAATCTAAAAAATTTTCCTGCAGATCATCATGCTCCGTATGTTGACTGCACTTCACATCATATACCTACAGTACAGTACCAGTTGCCACTTTCTTTTAGCCCCAAATAGTATAGATGCTCCTAGCTAGATCCACCTCTACAGAGGTAAATATATATGCAAATAGCTGTAGACATTGAGTTACAGGTATTTATATTAGCTGATTGTATTGTGGTCTTACTTTGCCTTCATTTGTGTCCTATGCTGACAGCACAAGGTAGAGTAGTGCATTATGGCTTGCCTGTGCTGACTAGCTGTCATGCTTATGGTCCATAATATTTTCCATAGATTGCAGAGGAGTTGAATTTCATACTATTCTTCATTTGAAATGCTGTGTAGCAGGCTGAGCATAGCTGAAATTGGAGCATAAAAGCATAATGGGCGCTTCATTTTTCAGCAATTGGTGGTTGGGGCAAGTGTCGAGGTGCACAATTAATTTAATAGCATGATTCTTTCTTTTGATGTGGAATGTGTTGGTTCACCAGTCATAATTAGTAAGTATACAAAGCAAGCACAAGGAAAATTACAAAATATAAGTCTGTAAGTAGAAATCTCCTAAACACAGTAGCGATTCCAGATTTTGGAGTTGGGTATCAGAAGTGGCAGTTATACAGGATAAGAGGCTCAATTTTCCTGTATATAGATACTTGTGAGATACTAGGACAGCACATCCTGGATAAAAATTGCACAGAAAGCATTTCTTGGGAGGCTCAACCATTTCTTAAGACCCATATTTTCCATTTTTGTAATAGCACTTTTTGTGACAGCATCCACAGACAGGTGGAAGCATTTTAGAGAATTGCGGTGGAGACAAAACTTATTGTTCACTACATACAGGTATCAGATCAGTACTGAGCAGACAGAGTTTAAGACATCAAGCTACACATTTATTTAAAAAATTGCAATAGTTTTGGTAACACTTAAAGATACTTTAAGTGATTTTCCTAAAAACTAGGTGCCACTCTTAGTGACTGATTTGGTAATGCCTCCAGATACGTAGCTCAATTTCCCTGATTGCTGTGATGATTGCCATCAAATAAATAAGACACACACTTTAAAGGCTTAAATGAAAGATCTAAGTACAAGACCTTCTGATCCACCTGCTGTAGCACATTGATATGTATCTCTAAACAATCAGAAATTAATGTAGCATATGCTTTGATGAAATGTTCTGAGGATTTACAATATTTTAAGCATTGCTTATGTTTAGATTTTATGGTTACAGGAGTGGAGTTAAGAGGAACAAATTGCTTTTCCCTTTGAGAACAGGATAACCATCCAACAGCTCTCAAGTCGATACTTTCTGATACGGTGGCTACTGTGGATTCATTATATTGTACAAGAGTCCATCCTGAAAATACTCTAAAACTCTTGCTTGATACCAACCAGCAGGAGGTTCATCACTATCCTCCAGCCATTTCACATATATCCACTGAAAGAAGGTCTTCAGAGTTCTGCTCAAATTTGTAGCCACGACCTTGAGCAGACAACTTAATTTATGAAAACAATTCCCTGATTCACCTATATCCACTCATTCTCTCCATCCCTATTGTCTTACTTCCCTCTTGACTTTATAACTATAGCTGAATGTTATAGTCTATCGTTATGTAACTTGTAGGAGGCAACGCCAATTCATCTGAATTGTCAGTATTAAAAATTTTGCCATTATCCTACCATCACAGCCATTTCTTGGCCGCCACTTTTGACTTCACATTTTTTCACCCGGGGAGCCACACCGTTTTTTTACAGCTTAGCTGTTTTAGGGGCCACACCCTTTTTATAGCTTAGCTGTTTTTGGTTTATAGCTGAACTCTCTACAGGGTGACTTGTAGCTGAACTCTCTACAGGGTGACTTGTAGCTGAACTCTCTACAGGGTGACTTGTAGCTGAACTATCTACAGGGTGACTTCTAATGTACGTAGTTGAACGGTGAATTGTTTGGTGACATGGTGTCACCTTGAAAGTTAACACCCTGTGTCTAAAGGTATAATACTTTAAAGCTTGTGCAAAATTTTTGACCAACTTCTAAGGGTTAGCTGAACCCCAAGAAATTCTACTTTATAGTTTAAACCACAACCACACCATAATAATTATGCATGCTGTAGTTGCAGCTGTACTCCCAGTGTAATAGTTCATTATAGTTGTCAGCTTCCTGTTTAAAGAAAGCTATATAATTGGGTACTGAGACTAAAGCAGTTATAATGAAGATCATAAAACACTATAATTATACCAAGCATAAACTTTAAAGTGGTCAAAACTATAAGCAAAACACAACTACTTGTTGTATACTAATTGAAAATTATAACTATAACTACGTATACATGATATTTTTTTGCAAACACTATTATAGCTAATTAATTTTATATATTAGCTACTTGCAGCTAAGCTAATACATGTGTGGCAGACTGTTACAGACTATTACTAAATGCTGAGAACGCATCCAACATCATTCGTGCTTTGTATCACAGAGTTTCTCCATTTTTTAATTTGGTTGAGCATTCTACTAGCAATGTTTGGACGGAAGTCTTTTAAGTTTCTTGTCTCCTTTATGCCTTTTTTCAAGTCGTATAATTCATAATGTCGTATAGTGTTGTTGTCATAAGTCACTATTAGTTTGTATCTGTCTTTGGTTGTTGATATATTGTAGTAACTGCTGAAGTTACCTTCCCTAATATTGTATGCCCAGAAAATAGGCTGGTTTCGTTTTTCCTCTTCGCCTTTTAGAAATGGAAGAATAGAGATGCCATCTATTGGACGATCATTGCTAGGCTCAACATCCAATATTTCTTGAACAGTTGGTAGTAGATCACTCGACACAACTGGGAACTCAGACTCTCTATTACTACTAATCACATCTGGCCACTCTAATATTCCTGGAACACGAACTCCTCCTTCATACAGTGATGATTTAAGCCCACGCAAACCATTAGTTGATCCATCCTTTGTTGGTCCATTGTCACTAGTAAACCAGAGTAGTGTATTGTTCTTAATACCCAACTCTTCTAGCAGAGCACGTAGCTGTCCAATAACATCGTCCATGGCAGAAATAGCACCATAATAATCTACTTTGCTAAGGATTTCTCTGCTAATACGTTTAGAGTCTGTAGCATTAAATTTCTCAAGGTAGAAATTTCTGTATTGATCTGTTGCAATAAACCTTTGGTGTACAGTATGAAAAGGAAGGTAGAGAAAAAATGGCTTTTGCAGCTTAACTTGTTCTCTGATGTACTTCTCAGCCAGGGACCAGATGAAGTGTGAGTCGTCACCAGAAATAGGTTGCGGCCATCCTTCAATACCATCAGAAGTGTTAGTATAGTAATTGGTACACACAGGCCGGCTTGTATAGTGGCCGAGAATACAAGTAGAATTTTGAAAACATCCACAGTTAGTGGTAGCTGTTGGAGCAGATTTTGCAGTGGCCCACCATTGTTCAAATCCATGTAGTCCTGGATGAGATACTGGCCATTTACTGTTACCACCTCTCAATGGTATGAAATCTCCCAAATGCCATTTTCCAAATAAAGCAGTAGAGTATCCGGAATTTCGCATTATTTCTGCTACTGTAATTTCTGAGAGGGGAAGTGGCATAGTTTGAGCTGAGCTAAAATCGGTTTTATCTCCTCTGGCATTGTTTACATTCCACACACAATGTCGATTATGATTTCTTCCTGTGAGTAAAGTTGATCTGGTAGGTGAGCATACGGGAGAGCCGCTGTAGTGTCGCTGTAATAGTATGGCGTTGTCGGAACGCGCCATCTCGTTCAAGTTTGGAGTGGATGCACTTCCACCATTGTACTGCACACCACCCCATCCTAAATCATCTGCCATAGCAAATATAACATTCGGAGTTGACGTTGAAACGGTGAACGCCACCGTGTTTAGTAAAAGAAACGCAATAACCCACATTTAGCTATAGGCCGAGCTATAGGCAACTGACTCCACATCAATTCAGTCGCAATTCTTATAGCAGCGCCTAGAGGCGCGCATGTTTGTGCACTGGTGCTCACGTGAGCAGTTGAGGGCATCGCAAACGTGTTTCATGAATTGTTTTCAAAATTGCTTTACTCTTATAAAGATCAGGGGCGGTGGAGCGGTCACAAGTGAGGGGGCCAACTTTGATGTTGAAATTTTAATTCACAGTGAAATTTGAAACATATAGCTATACAACATGGCTAATAATAATAGTAGCTAGTTTTGGGGATCTGGGGGCTTACAGAGCATATTTTACACATAAACTTACAGTTTTAAACGGAAATGTAAAGGTGACTGTTCTAGAGTAGTTAGCTGACTGTTTCATTAGGACTTCAACGTATCTAAATGCAACATCTTACAAGTTACCACATATCACGCCACCAAACATTTACATATCATATGAATAGAGTACCCTTGAAATCAGTAGAAAAAGATTAAATATCTTGGAGTTTACTTGAACAATACTGAAACTACAATGGCACAATCACGTTGACTACATAATATTATGCAACAAAACAAATCGATTACTTTGTTTGAAATTTACATTCCTGTTATAAACACTTCAAAGAATCTACCTACAAACAATTTCTGCTACCATCTATTGATTATTGTTGTGCCATCTGGGACCCACACCACCAAAATGACATCTCTAAACTTGAAATGATTCAACATCGAGCTGCTTGTTTTGTATTGAAATAAGCCTTGGAACAGACACCACCATGACAGTATCACAGAAATGTTAAATACACTAAACTGGCCATCTCTTCAAGAATATAGAAAGCAAGCATGCCTCATCCTATTGTACAAGATAGTTGATCACTTATTACTTGTCCCAAATCGTTGTCTGCCATCATTAAATCAAACTGTTACTCGAGCTCATCATGATGAGAAATTTAATCATAATACAATTTTCAGTACTGAAATACTTATCTCTGTTCATTCTTACCCAGAACTATTTCCCAATGGAACAGTCTATGTATCCCATTGATTTTGAAACATTTTATTAAACAATTAATTAACAACTCCTACTTTGTAAATGTAGCTTGCACTTATTGTAACTTAGCGCTTGCTGTAATTTAACACTCATTGTAACCTAGTGCTTATTGTAAAACTTAGCATTTACTGTAACTTAGCACTTATTGTAACTAATCACTTATCGTTATTGTAACTTAAACTAGGCACTGATGTGTATGTAATGTGTATGTTATAACATTAAAACGCTGTCGGGTGATTGCTAATTAATAAATATATAAATTTATTAATAGCTACTGAGCTAGTTTCTTATCAACAACATAGACAGGTGTTCTTTTGTTAGTTCTAATTGCATGTTGTAATGTGACAGGTAGAAAGACATAAGTAGTTGCACTAGAATATTTTCATAGGTTAAAGTTTAATTGTTGCAAACACTTGTGATCTGTGAGAGGTGAGATTGAGATTTGTACATTTTTGGATATGTGTAGTAGATGGATGGATTAGATCATGTTCTTGCAGTTTCATTGTTGTAGCTGACAATGCACCGCACACTTCATTGTATCACATCCTGTGCACCTTATGTCACTTACCTTTTGCAGAGTATACAAGCAGCACCTTGTTTTGTAGTTGTATGATGTGTATTAGATTGTGATAATAATTGTTAGTTACTAAGCAGCTAAAGCTTAAAGCAGTTCTATAGCTACAACTGAAGTGAAGACTCCACTTGAGGACCAGCTTGTTATGAGCAGGGGCGGATCCAGAGTTTGGAAAGAGGGGGGCACCTTGCTGAAAAACAGTTGAAGACCAAAAAAAAAAAAAAACAAAAGGTCACAACAATAATAGCTAGTGATCCTTTACCAAATATATCACATCTGTTATGTAAAATAAAATCCTATTTATAGCTTCATAGGTAAGCTACACTGCCTCATGAACATTGTGACTGCTTTATTAGAGTAACTGACTGCTCTATTAGAGTATCTCGATCTTGTATACAATTTCTTGAAGGGGGGGGGGGGGGGCATTTGCCCCAAATGCCCCATCCTGGATCCGTCATTGATGAGGGTCACATTACATTACTTAGATAGCTGGAAAATACAGTTGTATACACAGCCACCATGCATGGCAATAGTATATAGGTAGCATTGATTCATTAAGGAAAGTAGATGGGGGTGATAAACTAATTGTTAAGTCGATGTGGCCTAACTGTTACTCTGTTAAGGCTCACAAAGAAATCCAAGAGAGTTTATTGCCAAATGTATGGGGAGTAGTAGCTATATGAAAGTGCATGTGTATAATGTAATACCAATTTAGTCATGGAAAGAATTTTGTTCAGTTCCAGGACTGAACACTGCATATGCAATGCAGGTCAAAGCACAACACACTGGCATATATAGATGTTATACATTTTTGTGCTGTGTGTCCTAGCAATGTTAAAAGTATTGTGTCTTGTAAAATTGATATTAAGTATCTGCTCTTTAACGAGATTTGTTTCTGTGTAAAACACACAGTCAGTTCACATGTACACCAGAGCCCTTGTTTTCCGATAACAGCTAAAACTTTTGTTACATCAACCAGCTGCCCAAACATCAATAATGTAGTAGTACTGCAAACACCAGAACAATTTATCAAAACAGTGTATTAGTATAGATGGGCAACAATGTTGGGAGTAACGCGTTACTTATGTAACGCGTTACGTAATATTATTACTTTTGTGGTAACAAAGGAATATAACGAAATACGCTATGAAAACAGGTAATATAACGCAAGATACTTTACTTACAAACGTAACGCGTTACCTAAGTAATATAATTACTGTAACTAGTCTAATTTGACGTAATATTATTACTAAAAGTAACGAAGTTACTAATCTCGTTAGTAATCCTCTGAGTAACGTCTAACCACAACGAAGTAACGAGGCCTACTGAATGAAGCTTATTCACTAGCTTCTTACTTATAACCAAGATTTGCACATTGTCCAACAACGCAATCATGTCACGTGATAAGGTGGTAGCTTCACACGCGACAGCTTAAGGCTGTGGACACAAAGTAATATAATATGTAATATTATTACAGTTACTTTATTTTATGGGTAATATGTAACTGTAACTAAATAGTTCTGTTGCAAGTAATATGTAATATGTAACTAGTTACTTTTACAAAGTAACTTGCCCAACACTGATGGGCAAGAACGAGTGAGGTATGAAATCATAATGATATTCCATATAATCATTTACAACATAGTAACCTGCATGGTTCAATACAAAACCACTGAGATTGCCTATACCTGGTGATACATAAGTGGACATTTAATGCTCAATTCAGTCTGTATTATTATTATTATTATGATTGAGCTTCTGACAATAGAAACAAATCATAGCCATAGTAAATCCAGGTAAAGCGGAGTTGTGAAAGCATTTATGTGTGGCAAAGGCCACTTAGGTGAGCACTAGAAGGAACATGTTGAATGTTGTCATTTAGACAACCACTTTAACACAACTTCAGCTTGACTAACAAAAGTACAGATTTATATACCTGGGGTTAATAAATCTAATGGTATAAGAGTACAATTTAATTTTTACACAAATAGTTGCTAAGTGATATACTGAGCGTGAGTTCAGCAATGACCTCAGTGACACTGAAAACATCAGGTTGTATTCACCAGGCTTCTATTAGGTATGATGCTGGCTTCTGATGATGCTGCTGTGTGGTTTCCTCAACAATAATAAGTGACATAAATTAATCATTACAATGACATTAGCAAACAAAGGGCTCACAAAGGCATCCTTTTGTGAGAGGCCTTGGATTTCTTTAGCAAATTAGTAAACTACTATACTTTACATTCAGAATTATTATAAAGTTGAGTCTCATCAAAAGCAGTAATACCAAAGAGGTTTACTCCCCTGTGATACAGTTTTGACATTGTGCTTTGTGGCTGTTCCATACCTTGGCTCTAATGTCTGTGATAGCTACCACACTGTTAAAAATAAAGAGTAACCACCACTCTGAGAGTTCCCAGTGTAGGGAGGATTTAACACCCCATGGAGAGTAACCAACACTCTGAAGAGAATAACCATTACTCTGAAGAGTAAGTGACACCACCTTCAGAGCATGTGTTACTCCCCAGTTACTCCTTTGGAGTAATGGTTACTCTCCAGGGGTGTTAAATCCTCCCTACACTGGGAACTCCTTGAGAGTTGTGGTTATTCTTCATTTTAACAGTGAGCAGCAGTGTTGGGAGTAATGCACCTATCAATGTATTGCCCCACCACCCCCCTCGGGCGTAAGTGGGGCTTTACAGCGGGAATTGACACGAAACTGCTGCCCCACTATGGGGCATTTGACGATCGTTCAGTAAGTGCCCAAATATTTTTTGTTGTAACTTCCTTCGCTATGTCAAATCCCGAGTTAATCCCGCGTTGCAACTGGGGCCAACGGTGGGGATTTGACACGATAGGTTTGCCCTACTATGGGGCATTTGACATTCAAATCCCCACTATAGCCCCATATATGCCCGAGGGGGGGGTAGTGGGGCAATACATTGATAGGTGCATAACGCGTTACTTATGTAACGCGTTAGTAATATTATTACTTTTGTGGTAACAAAGTAATATAACGAAATACGCTACAAAAACAGGTAATATAACGCAAGTTACTTTATTTACAAATGTAACGCGTTACCTAAGTAATATAGTTTCTGTAACGAGTCTAATATTACGTAATATTATTACTTCAAGTAACGAAGTTACTAATCTCGTTAGTTATCCCCTGAGTAACGCTTAGCCACAACGAAGTAACGAGGCGTACTGAATGAAGCTTATTCACCAGCTTCTTATTTAAATTTGCATAATTATTGTCCAACAACGCAATCATGTCGGTGGTAGTTTCACACGTGACAGCTTAAGGCTGTGGACACAAAGTAATATAATAATATTATGTAATATTCTTACAGTTACTTTATTTTATTTATTTTTTTATTAATGCTTTATAGTACACACATACAAGCATGAGCTTAGGTACACACACAGATACAAGAATTGACAATACACATGGTGTACTAAAGGTCTGTAGGCTTGTTCCTATAGCCAAAAGTAGTAATATATAAAATAATAATAAAAGAACACATGATAAATTGTCTAAAACAGTGTGTAGTTAATTGAGAAATGATCAGTAACACACCGACTACAGGGACAGTGGTAGTGCAGTGTATGGGGGTTGAGGGGGTCAAAGTTATGAATGAAATGATTCCAGAAGTGGGACTTGACTCTGTTCCTGATAGTGTCAATAGGCAGATTAATGTCAATTAATGGAAGCGCATTCCATAAGCGACAGATCCTTACAAAGTAAAAGTGTCGTTGCTTGTTAGTGGTGGAGGGATTGTGATGTAATTTGAAGCCTCCTGATCTGGCACTGGTAGAGAAGGAAATGAAATGGTGAATGTTGAAACTACTTGTTGGATTTTTGATAGATTTGATGAAAAACATGATGTCTGAAAGTTCAAAGGTGTACATTAATGGGAGAAGCTCTAGTTTGAGAAGTCTAGTTTTATAGCCGGAAATGTAATCGTTCAAAATATACTTTGTGGCTCGTCTCTCAAGATGTTCTAGGTTACTGAAGTCTTTCACTAAATATGGACGCCAGATAGGGGAGCAGTACATGATCTGAGACCTGATTAGAGATATGTATAGCTTAACTTTAGTCAGTGGTGGTATAGATGAACTGAAGGTTCTTCGTACAAGACCCAATGTCTTATAAGCTTTACTTAAAATAATGTCATGATGAGTTTTCCATTCAAGATTATCACTTAATGTAACTCCGAGATCTTTATGTGATTGTTTAGTAATGATTATGTTACCACTAATAGTATATGATGTAGGAGACTTCCGGTTAAAAGATAAATGGCAGCTTTTAGATGAGTTAAAACGTAAATTAGAGGATGTACTCCAGCTAAAGAGGTTGTCAATGTCACGTTGTAACAGTTGTTCGCCAGGAGGTGTCTTAATGTGCCTGAAGCATTTGGTGTCATTTGCAAAGAGTAAAGCCTCACTGTCAGTAATAGAATTAGGTAGATCATTCATAAACATGATAAAGAGAAGTGGACCGACTCAGAGTTGGCAGAGATGGAGTCATAATAAACAGAACATGGAATACAATTGGAATTTGTTAAACTTTGAATGTACTTATAGATTTTAGAGTTGCTGTAGGAAAAGTTAGATATCAAAGTAGATTCATAGTCGGCCTTAGCATTGCTTATTTCAGCTTGGAGTAGTGTTTCGTTATGGGTAATATGTAACTGTAACTAAATAGTTCTTTTTACAAAGTAACTTGCCCAACACTGGCTACCAGCATCCTAAAGAGCCAGCTGTCCCACATTAAGTTAGTATTGCTGTGAAACTCTTTAAAAGCCAGAACTATTTAGCTATCAAAAAGTGGTTTGATATGAGCAAGAACAAAATTAATGAGCGACGAGGCTATATAATGTATTTCCACATGTTTACTACATGAAAACATGTGACATTACTGGCTTTTACTGGTGGAGATTTATAGGTAAACATGAACCAACTGTAATCCTATAGCTGATCAGATTGTAGTACATACACTATCTAATGGTAGGGTCCGCAAACCGAAAAATCGATATCTTCAAATCGACTAACAAACTATAGTCATGTGTAGGGGTAGGTCTAATCAAGAAAACACTAGAGTGGCAGCAAATTTCGTCCATGTCTTCTAGTGAAAATAACGCGAAATACCTTGAACTCGATCGATTTTTCGTCGTCGTAATTTACAATGTTATTCTTTTGGGCCAAAACTCTCTCTCGAGTTTTGAGAGGTTGTCCACTCTTACTTTGGAGTATAGGTAGTTTAATATAATTAATTAATATTTGGTAGTGGTGTCGCGCCCATCGCCGATCGGCGAAAAAAAAGACGTTTCGTGATCTGGAGCACAGCAGACTTGCAGGAAATACTGCAACACTTACTGCAGTGATCACCTCCAAGTCAAGTACCTGTGTGCAGAATATGGTGTGGATTGAAGTTTGTTGGCCATCTGGCTGAGACCAGCCTCGCCTGATTTAGCAAAAATTCCTCCGCCATCCAACAAATACTGCAGTCTCGTGCACATAAGCACCTTTAAGTGTGTTGAATTATGGAAATGATTACTCAGTACAAGTACAAACTTCCAGCGAAGGCTAGATTACGAACATTTTAATCAATTACGGCGTGCGAAACGCGATTTATTGCACAAAACCAAGGCTCTCGTAACTATAATATATAATTTTACAAAAATATTGTGAAATATACTTGATAACTACTCTGAGTGCAGTTAAATAAGCATGTTTGTGATTGTTAATTAATTTCAGTGACATTATGTATTAAAATCAATTTCTAACTGTTCTATAGGAATATCTGACTGCTCTATTGGAGAGTTTCCTTCATGCAAGTTATACATATTATGGCTATGTGGCGTTGGTGTAAATTGACCTATATAATTAATTTTAATGCTGGCATATTGCATGCTATAGTAAAATCATTGTGCCTTTTTCTGAAACTCTTCTTCCTCATATATACTCAACAGGGTTAAAGGTATAGTCTAGACATAGCATCTGCATTTTCATTTTGATATACAATGTACTATTTGGTATGTATAATACTGATCCTACTTATACATGGAGGCAGTATTAGCAACAATTATAGTAACTATCAAAAGCAGAAACCAAGGGTTTGCTCCAATTCCATAGTTGATGGTAGGGAAGAGTGGCTCTGTTGACCGGCTACTGTAAGGATATGTAAAATAAAATCAAAAGTTGAGATATACGCCTAAAAGCAATCTTCAAGACAACAGTTTAATGCACGTACATATTTGTATATCCTATATCTGTGTGGGCCGCTCTTATACATTCCATGTAATGTTCCAAACTACTAAAATTCTACCTCAAACACTTCAAAATCAGGACCCTGTACAGGACAAATTTTCACCTATTTGAATTTTGTGAACAGATCTATATTAGTATGCCAAAGTCATTGTGATAATTACTCTAAATTCAGTGACATGTGACTACTGCTCTTATTAAAATTAATGTTGATCTAATCCATTATAACTATGTCAATTTTTAAGTTCCAGTAAATCATCCAATTGGCATCTCATTATAACAATTAAAATCAAAATTTCTTCCAAATCACAAATAACTAAACTTCATTTTTAGAGATTTTGTGTCATGGAAGCAACACTATGTTTTTAATGTCTTGCACAGGATAGACATGATTGAGACTGAATAAGTTGCAATTGGTACTTTGGTACTAAATTAGCTACCAGGAAATATCACAGCTTTGTATGATAGTTTTCCATGCAGATGTGATTTCAAGGCATGTAAAACATGTCTGGGGAGCATACCATTTGACCTTGCATGCTACTTCATCTGAGTATCACATAAAAATAGATGATCAGATAATTATAAGCTCTAATTTAACTATCAAAAAGGTGTGCATGATTATAACTATGCTGCATAACCTACATAGCTATAGCTATATAGATCTGGCCATGCACTCAAGACCTCTGGACTCCATCCTTGCTACAGAACTGATCATCTTACTGTGCTCACAGTGATTTATAATCATATCAAGTCAGTAACATTATGCTGAATTCCGTAGAACTTTCATTACAAAAGTTTTAGTTTTGCACAGGAAATAAATTGCATTATCAACTAACTGTAAAATTTTTCGTCAGTAATCAAGTCATTGCTGTTTGTTTATACTTGTTCTGAGCAATCATTTCCATACTTCAGCACACCTAAAGGTGTTAATTTGCACGAAACTGCAGTATTTATTGGATCGTGGAGGAAATTTTCGCTAAATCGGGCGAGGCTGGTCTCAGCCAGATGGTCAACAAACTTCAATCCACACCATATTCTGCACACAGGTACTTGACTTGGAGGTGATCACTACAGGAAATGTTGCAGTATTTCCTTCAAATCTGCTGTGCTCCAGATCACGAAACGTCTTCGGGTTTTACTCTTTTCACTACGTTTCACTACCCTTACGTAATATTAAGCTCAAAAGCATCCAGACTTCCTACTGTAGTTGTTGCTCTCTCTCTTCGACTTTAGGGCACGCATCTAGTAGTTGCCGCGAGTAGTCGACTTTAGGGGATGCGTCCAGTAGTTTCCGCGAGTAGTAGACTTTAGGGCAAGCGTCTAGTAGTGTTAGCGTTAGGGTTAGGGTTAGAGTTCAGCTTTGGTTTCTTCTTCACCTTTAGGGTTAGGTTCTTCTTACTATATACAGCTTATTTCGTTAGTCACATTTATAAGATACAAAAGAAGGGAATTAAGGGAGCTAGCAGCAGTAGCATAATCGGTAGCACATTGGACCATCGCACTGGGATTCTGGGTTCGACCCCTTTCAAGACTGCAATTTTTTTTCGCCTTTTTTATTCACCTTTTTGTCTAAGTTCTGTAGGGTTATGAATTTTTTTTTTTTTTTTTTACCCGGGCTTGATGGACTGCCTTTGCCTACCACCCCCAGCACATAAATGGCCTGTGTTGGACAAACCGGGACTTTCTTAGTCCACGGCAAACTGAGACTCTGCCCGAATCAGCTCCACAATTGGGGGAGTCTTAACATAGTGACCGATGGATGAGCGGGCTCCGCGGATGCATTGTATGGAGGACCGCAAGAGAGAAAAAGATAGACAGCACCTTAACCACCCCATGACAACAGAGTAATCATCGCCCCACTTGTTTGAAAGTTGATGAGCCAAGCGTTGATAAAAAACAGAAGCCTCATGAGCTAGACCACCAGAGGCAGACATTACCAGGGGGGTAAAAGAGGCATGTTCCTCCTCACGAATTCTCTGAGCATACGCACGTTTCTTAATGTTCTCGTGCCTCCGATAACAGGAGGCCAGTGATGAGGACGCATTAGAAGCAGCCAAAGGGTTGAACACCCGCACATCCAAAAAACATCTTTCACTTCTTCCACCCCAAAAACCATTCATGGCGATGTCAAGACGGGCACCATCTTGGATATTGGCAGAAGCAGGGTAGTCCTGCTGTGAAACCGGCTGGAGCTCTGGTTCAACAGCTACCTGAGAGCATACTTCAGTCAACAGGGTAGCAGTTAGATCTCTGATCTCATTGTGTCGGATAGAAGGTAAGCCACCCTTGGGACAGGATAAAGCATGCTCCACTGAAAAGGAAGTCCCACATGCACAGTGAGCAGGAGTCCGCTGAGGAGACCACCCATAACGTAGTGCCACGGCATCGTGAAACGCGGACTTATGCAGTGCAAAGCCATGTTCCTGTAGGGGCCGGGTGGTAAGCCAGTTGGAGGCCCCTTTGGCTGAGGCTAGATCTAAAGCGCGTTGAGAGGAGGGATCTAAGTGGGTACGCAAACTGGAAGATCTATCCGAATAGTTGGAAGATTTGGAATTGTGGATTGCGGACTTGCGAGATAGCTGTTCTGTTTTAACAATAGCCGAATTGATACCCCGGTCCAGAATGAATTGTGAAAGAGGCTCAGTAATGTGACACGAGGCTGAATACTCCTCAGCTGCAATAAGAGTTGGGTTTATGATACCCAAACCACCATATCGAGGTGGAAGGGCAAATAATTTACGCGTTGTGTCATTTGGTGGAGAGCAACCCATCAAAGTAGGGATAAGTACCAGCCGGATGTTGTCCTCAAGGGGTTGTAAAGCTTCTGATATGTTTGGAGTAGTGCGACAAAGGTAGAGCCAATGGCTTGACAAGCCATGAGTGAGAGCGGAATAAGCAGCATGTGGCTGAACTTGTGCGAACTTGGCAAGCCGTGTAATCTCTGCTGACCAACCAGTAACCTTGTCCCTCACAAATTCCTGGACATAAGCGTTTGAACCAATGGCAGCCCCAAGGTAAAGACGGCCCGCGGAAGTAATTTGAACATCAGTATCTGAGAACAGAGTAGTAGCAATTGAATGGAACCTTTCCTTAGAAACTAACCAAGTTTTAGGAGCATTCACAAAATAGCCAAAAGCAGGTCCCTTAATACAGAGCTGGTTCCACCAGATGAGCAAGTCCTGTATACTGCTACAAGTAGGGTTATGAAATAGGGTGAAAAGAGCGATACCCCCCAAGAAGTCCGCGCGCCACACCGTAAGTATATTAACAGGAAGAAAGAAAACTCAATTTTCACACCCATGTAGCTCTGTGATCCCTTAACCGATTGGAACCAAATTTGCTAGAGACGTGCTGCCCAGTTAGGGGAGTCTACAGACCAAATTGGAAGAAAATCGCTCAAGCCATTTCCGAGATACGAGCGAACAAAATTTCGTTTTAATTTCTTTGTTTTTTTCTTCTTCATCTTCTTTATTTCGCACACTTCGCAAAATTCGCCATAAAACACAAATTCGTGCTCGGATTGAACTGAAATTTGGCATACTTCACGGTCGCATTAAGGCGAATCTCCGTACCAACTTTGGTAGGAATCCGATGAACATTCACGGAGTTATGACCGATTATTTGCGTAAAATAAGGTCGAAGGTCTGTCACGCCTACAGGGTAAACCCCTTGGAGGAATCAGTTGAAAATTGATATGTAGATGGAGCAACCATCGTAGGAGTGCCTTTTTTGTGGTTTGAAAGGAATCGGGATAAAGACCATGGAGATATGACACAAAACCCAACCTGTGTCAAAATTACGCGATCGATTTTTATGAATAAAAAACTATTAGTTTTCGTGTCTACCAGGCAAACCGCTTAGAGCAACGAGCTGAAAATCAGAATATAGCTGGAATAATCATCATAGAAAGTCCTTGCAGTAGTACAGAAGAATCGGGTTGCAAATCCCTGAGTTATGATTCGAAAGGCAAGTACGTGCAGCAAATGCGAGATCGAGGTACTCTAATAGAACAGTCACCCTAATAAAGCATTCAGCTGCATTTATAATTTACTCAGTTATATTACATTGCAAGTTATTCTGTAGGGAATTCAGCTACAAACAAGTCACCCTGTAGTCAGATCAGCTAGAAGAAGGTACCTAATAGAGAGTTCAGCTACAAAGAAGCCATCATGTAGAGAGTTCAGCTCAAATAAATCACCCTGTAGAGAATTCAGCTACAAACAAATTGCCATGTAGAGACATCAGCTAGAAGAAGTTACCTTGTAGAGAGTTCAGTTACAAAGAAACAACCATGTAAGAGTTTAGCTGCAAACAGATCACCCAGTAGAAAGTTCCGTTATGAACACATCACAATGTAGAGAGTTCAGTTAGAAACAAGTCATCCTGTAGATAGATCAGCTAGAAGAAGTCACCTTGTAGAGAGTTCAGCTACAAAGAAACCATCATGTAGAGAGTTCAGCTGCAAACAAATCACCTGTAGAGAGTTCAGCTAGGAACAAGTCACCCTGTACAGAGATCAGCTAGAAACAAGTCATCCTGTAGAGAGTTCAGCTAGAAACAAGTCACCCTGTAGAGAGATCAGCTAAAAACAAGCCACCCGTAGAGAGTTCAGCTAGAAGAAGTTACATTGCAGAGAGTTCAGCTACAAAGAAACTACCATGTAGAGAGTTCAGCTGCAAAAAAATTGCCCTGTAGAGAATTCAGCTACAAACAAATTACCCTGTAGAAAGATCAGCTAGAAGAAGTTACCTTGTAGAGAGTTCAGCTACAAACAAATCACCCTGTAGAGAGTTCAGCTACAAACAAGTCACCCTGTAGAGAGTTCAGCTAGAAGAAGTTACATTGTAGAGAGTTCAGCTACAAAGAAACTACCATGTAGAGAGTTCAGCTGCAAACAAATTGCCCTGTAGAGAATTCAGCTACAAACAAATTACCATGTAGAAAAATCAGCTAGAAGAAGTTACCTTGTAGAGAGTTCAGCTACAAACAAATCCCCCTGTAGAGAATTCAGTTACAAACAAATCACCCTCCATGTAGAAAAATCAGCTAGAAGAAGTTACCTTGTAGAGAGTTCAGCTGCAAACAAATCCCCCTGTAGAGAATTCAGTTACAAACAAATCACCCTCCATGTAGAAAGATCAGCTAGAAGAAGTTACCTTGTAGAGAGTTCAGCTACAAACAAATAACCCTGTATATAGAGAGTTCAGCTACAAACAAGTCATCCGGTAGAGAGATTAGCAAGAAGGATCACCTTGCAGAGAGGTCAGCTACAAAGAAATCACCCTGCTTCATCTTTTCTCCTTCCTGTAGTAAAGAAAAAATGATAGGTTAAAAAGCCCTAATGCCGGCCATAGGCCAGCTTTGGGGTATACAAATACAGAAAAGAAGTGAAATCTAATCCAATTAGATATATATATATATCTGTGTTAATTTTATTAGTTGTACTCATGAACACTACAGAATAGTCTGTGGACATTACAATTATTTTGTATTTGATGTCATTGTTGTATATGCATGTGATCCTGTAATTACAAATAAAATGTAGTCAACAGCAACATTGATATCTATAGTTGATATTAGGGGTGCACCGATACGTTAATCGGCTTATCGGTTAAGAGTTTATCGGCCATTATTTACGTATATCGGTATCGGATAAGTGACTACCGATATAACCGATACTGATCACGTGATATATAATTTACCAATGTATATTTATTTATTTATTTTCTTTATTTATTTGTACTGAGCAGTCAGCCCTGCTGGTATGCTCAGGAAAAAAAAAACAACAACAACAAAAAACAGTTCTAACTTAACATACAGTAAATCAATTGTTCGACTAATTACAAGCTAGTACTAGTGTGGTAATATGATTGTAAAAGTGATGTGAACGAATCTGGATCAGACGTTTCAATGATGTTAACAGGCAAGGTGTTCCATTCTTTAACCGTTCTTGAGAAGTAGCTGCTCTGGTATGATCTGGTGGATGATGATGGAATTATGAGATGCAATGGATGGTATGATCTAGTTTCTCTCGTTGGTGGTAGGTAATATGATGGTATGCAGATGGCAAGCTGGTGATGGAGTGCCTTGTGCAGGACTTGTAATCTAGATATCTTGCGACGAGTCTCAAGAGATGGCAGGGATAATTCATTTAACATTGCTGAAACTGAGCTAAATCTACTATAGTCATTATAAATCCATCTGGCTGCACGACGTTGTACCTTCTCTAATTGCTGAATTTGTGAATTGTAGTATGGATCCCACACAGCTGATGCATATTCCATTTGTGGCCTCACCATTGTGATGTATGCAGATTTCTTAACTCTTTGTGAGCAACTACTAAGGTTACGTTTCAAAAAGTTAAGGGTTTTTGTCGCCTTTGCTGCTATGGTAGATATGTGTGAAGACCAGGATAATGACTTGTTAATTAAGATGCCCAGATAAGAGTGTTGCTCAGATGTTTCTAATATATGGCCATTCAGTATGTAATTATGTGTGATGGGTGAAGTATTCCTTGTGCATTGCACTACAGCACATTTGATGACATTAAGGTTCAGTTGCCAGGTGTTAGCCCATTCAGATAACTTGTTCAGATCTTGTTGGAGCTGGATGGTGTCTTCTCTGCTATTGATTATTCTGTAAAGTAAACAATCATCTGCGAACATCCGAAGAGGAGAATCAATATCATTTGCTATGTCGTTTATATACAGTAAAAACATCAGGGGACCCAGGACAGTTCCTTGAGGGACTCCTGACAAAACAGGTACAGGGTTTGAGGTTTCACCATCCAAAACTACACATTGTGAACGTCTAGTGAGCCAGGATTCAATCCATGCAAGAGTACTGTCGCCAATTCCATAATGCTTCAATTTAGTCAGAAGTCGTTGATGTGGAACTGTATCAAATGCTTTAGAAAAGTCTAGAAGGATTATATCAATTTGCTTTTGATGGTCAAGAGCGTAGGATATGTCTTCAGTCAAAGTGATGAGTTGAGTGACACAGGAGTGCTGTGATCGAAAGCCATGTTGATTTTCAATTAAAACGTTATGTTGGTTAAGATGGTTCATAATGGAGTGGTAAATAATATGTTCCATAGTCTTAGCACAAATGGATGTTAACGATATAGGTCGATAGTTGATGGCACTACTGCGGTTACCCTTTTTATACACAGGACAAATGTTAGCTGATAGCCAATCACTCGGTAATGAGCTGGTAGACAAAGACTGTGTAAAGATCACTTGTAAAATTGGAGCAATTTCATTAGCACAATGTTTTAGTATGTATGGTGAAATAAGGTCAGGTCCACTAGACTTTTGTTCATCAAGTGTTGAAAGTAGTTGTTGTATCCCAGACTGTGAGATGGAGAGAGTAGGCATGTCAGGTATAGCATTAATAGTATTACTTATTGTAGGTATTGTTGATAGGTTTTCTTTTGTGAATACAGACTGGAAATGATTGTTCAGAGCTTTTGCTTTGTCTTTTGAATTATTAACAGGTTTTCCATTAACAAGTAGGGTGGGAATATCATGTTTATCCTGTCGTTTGGCCCTTATGTACTTCCAAAATTGGCGGCGATTCCCACTGAATGAACTATCAAATAGTCTGGCATAATAATTGTTGTGTGCCTCTTTCAATCTGCAGTTGACTAGGTTCCTGGCATCACGATAAGCTTTCCAATCAGACTCTAATTTGCTTCTCTTAGCCTTGTTGTATAGTTTTTTGCGTGCTTTCATATCTTTCTTTATTTGCCTATTAATCCAGGGTAAATTGTTGCGTGAACGTTTCACTTTGTGAGGAACATGGTTAGAGACAGCTTCATGGATTGCTTGCTTGAATTCTTGCCAAAGTTGTTCAACTGCTCTGGAATGTGGGTCACTTGATAAGAATGTATTTGCAAAAGTTATTAGATCTCTTTTAATTAGGTCGATGTTACCTTTGTGATACAAAGCAATTTTGTGTTGCTTTGTACTTGGAGTTGTATGCTTGTTTATATCAAGATGGAATGTTAACGCATCATGATCTGAGATACCAGGAACAGTAGAAATGTTAACAATTTTTGGATAAGTACAGAAAACAAGATCTAATGTATTCTCTAAGCGGGTTGGCAAGTGCACAAATTGTTCGAGACTGTTATCGTTTATTACATCCAAAAACATGTTATTTAGAGCATTTCCATAAGTGGGGGTGCTAGCAATGTTACCATAACCATTGTGCCATGTGATACTTGGAAAATTGAAATCCCCCATTAACACAATATTTGGTGGAGTATTTGAATTGTTTAACCTGGCTAGTGAAACACTGAGTTGTTCTATGGGATATGAGTCAGGATTAGGAGGGCGGTAGAATGAACCTATGTGGATGGCAGGTTGATTTGATAAAGATAACTTAATCCAAAGTAGTTCAGCTTCCACCTCAAGGATTGGTTCTTCTGATGCAACCAAATTCTTTTTTACACAAACAAAAACCCCGCCACCACCCACAGTGCGGTCTTTTCTAAAGACATTATAATGGTCAGGAAATACTTCGGGTGTGTGATATGATTGGTCAAGATGAGACTCACACCCACAAACTTTATCAGGATTGCATTCTTCAATAAGTGCCAAAAATCTTGCTCTTTTAGAGTTACTTCTCAAACTACAGCAGTTTAAACTTAAAAATGTGAGGTCAGATTTCTTGGTTAATTCAACACTATTACTGTTATGTTGTTCACCAGTTGCACCTTCTTTATGAACTGGAATAGGTTTGTTGTTAGCTTCTTGAGAATCATTTTAGTGTACCATTAGCAGGCAAGTAATCAGGATTTGGAATTATGATTTGTTGCTCTGGATCATAATAGTTAGTTTGTATATCAGTAAAGTTACATGAATCTAGTCAATTTTGGGTAGTAGAGGTATTAACATGAAGTGAGGGGTTGTAATTAGTTCGGCAAAAATCTGAACCGCTAAGACGTCCGTACAATTGGTTGTCGACAAATAAAGCTCCATTTCGTATCTTGATGCATCTTCTCTCAGCTCCTCTTTGAATTAAGGACCAACGTTGTTTCATGAGTACTGCTTCCCGAGTTCTTTCTTCTGGTGAGAGATCAGGTTTAATGCGAACTGGACCTTTGAATGAGCTTATCTTGGATAAAGCCAAAGAAGCATCGCCTGATCGGAGAAAAGTTATTAAGATAGGTCTTGGTTTGGTTGCTGCTTCATTGAATTTTCCAAGCCTGTGACAATCCCTGATAGAACTTCGTTCAAGTGGTAAATCTGTTTGGGAAAATACTAGAGTAATGTTAGTCAAATCCTGGTCTAGTCTAGTTGGTCTGTTTGTATTTGGAGGAGACTCCTTTAAGTTAATTCCGTACATTACAATGTTAAATTTTTGGTCAGGTGATATTCGTTTTGTGAATTCAGATGCTGTTGTTTGGGGCTCCACAGCTGGTTGTAAGGCAGTAGCCGTCAGTGTAGTTTTGTTGTCACTTTTTGTAGCTGGTTTGTCAGGAGTTACCTGTAATTGAGTGATGCTCTTGGTAAAGGATTCTATGACTTCTTTTAACTTGGCTATTTCAGAGGTATGGCTATGTAAGGCACAATGGGGGCATTGAAATGGTATTTCTGACTCCGTCAATGTGTCGAATATTGGTTTGGATAGGCCGGCACACCGTCTATGTATCCAAGCTGAACATTGGCCTTCACAAAATATAGAATCTTGGCCTTCTCTGGTTTCAGTGGCATCAACAATGGGATCCATACATATTGGACAAATACACTCACCAGTCTTTGTTTTCTTGTTCTTTGGCTGCTTTGTTGAACGAGGTGAATCCTGTGGCAAAGGCCGCTTTAGGGGAACACTTGAGTCCATCTCGGAGTTCGTTGAAGCATCAGTAGTAGATTCTTGGCTAGTTGACATAGTCAGCTCAGAGGTCAGCTGGGGCAGATGGCACCTTGTAAGGTACGCACAAACAAAACATTCGGTACAGATACAGAGCTCGCCTTTCAAGGTACCGTTAGTGTTTGAAAGCCACGGTACCACAACTTGGTCAGCTTGGTTGGTTGATTGGGGGTTCTCCCACGAAAGGTCAAATCGCAGGTCCTCGGTTTAACCCCGTTGGTAGCACCAAGCGACTGGTACACCCTCTGGTGTTCTTATGAGTACGAGAGGGATGAAATAATGTCCGTATTCTCTCAACAGGCAGCTACCTCAAGAAGATCCAGCTGGGGCGAAGATTCTACTATAACCTGGGCTGGCAAGGCTCATTAATACATTCACTGATTTAGTATCATTAATCACATTTTTATATAAAATAAACCTGTTAACAAACTATAAGCTAGTATACTTAATATTACTGTACTAACATTGCTTAAACTCCGGTAAGTTCTCGGGTAAGTGTACTAATAAGCCATCCACCAACCTGGCAATTACTTCTATTTAAAGCTATACGTACAATACTCACATGGGCTGCTAATTGAAATTCCACTAGAACAGATTAGCTACACCCTTTAATATAATTGGCTGTAACTATGGTTTTACTGTTGATGCCACGTGGAGTAGTAGAATGTGCCTACCATTATCAATACATTATTCAATTTTAACAATGATGTGTACAGAAAAATCAAAAATAATTATATGCATTATAATCAATCACATATACTGTACTTCAATATTGGTATCGGTATCGGCCATTATCTGCTGTATTTTATCAGTTATCGGTAGAGTAGAGGCTGGTATTATGGGACAGGGGGTAATATGGGTCACATAGCTTAAAACAAGTGTAGTGGGTTAAATCCTGCAGATTCAGGAGTAAAGAGATAGTACCTATTCAGATCATCACAAATAGTGATTATAAGTCAACCACAATACTAATTAGGGAATAATATAGCTCTTAAAATTTGCTATATCATAATGGAGGACTGTCAATGATTGTCTTTGTACCACTCACTATGCAGTAAAGAGTACAAAGATGTGAAGTGGATGTACTAAGTCAACTAATCTACTTTGACTGTCTACAGTGTCCCTGCTACCTCTTACATATGAAATTTACCATAATCAAATACGAAATAGTCAACTTGCAAGCACAGCATCTCATAATACCCCCATATGTCTCATAATACACACACCTACAGTGTTCCAGAAAAATGATTAAACAGACCACCAAATGTTATGAAAATTTTTGAAATTTTAGGATAATATAGTTTATGGGCATGCCTTTCCCTATTAGTATTGTGAAATACCAGGGTTACAGTTTAAGGTAATAGCAATGCTTTGAAGTTAAGTGTCTCATAACTACTACCACTACTCTATATTGGCAAAATCTTGTATCGGTGCACCCCTAGTTGATATCTATATTGAGATTTCTTAAAACAATGATACATAATGTTATACTCTACACTCAGGGCTAGTCTCAGTATCCTTGTGGTCCTACACAACCTAAATTTAGGGAGGGACCTCAACTCTATGAATTTACTCACAGTGACACATACTATATTTTAGATATCACACTGTTCAGCTATATAAGTGCTGAATAAAAACTGTTTATACAGTACTGTGATTACATATGGCTGCATATAAGGAAGCGTGGCTGTATAAATTGCATCTAAATAGTACTGGAAGTTCTTAGCCTAAGTACCCTTGGCTGTTTGTCTATTCAGCTTTATGGTCAGACTAGCTCTAGATTTGCAAAAGGCATAAACGTACTGGATAGGTTAAAGTCTATCACTCTGTCATGCTATTCAAACTTTACTAGAGGAAATGTTACATCATTGATTCTCAAACTATCTCACAAGGAAGTAATACTTCCTGTTTTCTGGGTTCAACACATACTGTAATCCTTTTTCCTGTTGACATGGATATTCCCTGAATCCAATCGACATCTTTATGTCATCAGTGTATAGCTATAACATTATAGTGTATGCTGTATATTTCCTGTAAATAAAATGTATTCATGGAGATGTAAAAAGAGTCCAAATATTAGCTAAACATGTACAGTACTGACTGTACTGTTTGATTAGTATAGTCTTATTGAAGAAGAGAGATCAGTATTGTGGTGGTGAAAAAGTTCTTGATTTGACAGTGAAAGCTTACAAGGGTTATTTGACCATCAATAAAAAGTTTCCTGAAATGCTAGTGATTCATGTGTACTTCACATCAATAACATGTCTTGTAGCAGCCTTAGAAGTGTATGAAAATTCCCTGTAAATAGTATGTAGTGCTGAATGACTTTATAAATTGATCAAATCAAACTGTGGATAGACAATTACTGTTCATCGATAATACCTTCACTGCACCATGTGGTAAATGGGAGCCAGATGTTCACTGCAAATGTATGTTGCTTTATAACTTCATAAATCTTCTCTCTTATAACTGTTTTTATTTTACTGTGCAGGCTTTTAATGATACAAATTTAGGATTATTTCATTGACAGTTTATAGCTCAGTGAGGTCAAATAAAATAATACTTTGCCTTGACAACAGTCAACTATGTGTATTTCATAAGTCAACTATTTCATTCAGTCTACCTGGCAAGGTATGTATGTGTTATAATGTGTACAAGTAAAATAAAATGTGTGTAGCTACATTTAGACTTACTAATATAACTTTCGTTCTGTCACTGTCCCCAAAATTCTTGATATAGCTATTCAGGAAGAGTAATAATGTGTAGACTAGCCACTGGATAAACTGGCTAAGTACAACCCTGACTATTATATTTACGTGATTCAAAGGAACTATTTTATTACCTTTTGTGACTTTAACTTGAAACTTGTAAAAAATAAAAATAATAAAAAATGAGATTTCTAAGCTCAATTCCGGAACTTTTCATAATGCATCAGAGTCATAACTACTGTACCACTGCTGCCAGCTGCCAGAACCCTGAATTTTAGATGCATTTACATGCGCGATAATATAAAAAAATTGATCTAGCCTATATATATTAAAGAATATGGCTGAACTGAAACCCTAATTCTAACTGGACTTATAGTAGTTAAAGCTGAATCAAATTACCTTAGCCCTAACTTTGGATTACTGATCGTGAGAAATGATTCTTTAGATAGTATACAGGGTGCATTAGCGACCTCTACTATCTATGGAACCGATTGTGGTATAAGGCCGTGCAAAGTTAATTATATGTTTCAGGTCAAACAAGTTCCCCAAAATTGAGCAGGGGACCAGGCTATTCTTTTTTTGCAACTTATTGATGTGGACATGTGGTACACTACATTTGACGTGGCAATTCACGGAAGTCAAAGTTAATGTATAAAGTTAGTGCATATATAAGGAAAGAGTGTGTGCAAGATTCAAAAATTATCATTGTATGGTGATTGTGCAATTCATTCAGCAAAAAAAAATGACCAGGAAGGGAACCAGAAACATATAATTAAACTTTTGTGGCCTAATATATCATACATACGTGCAGGGGTGCCCGAGGGCATGAAGTGTTGTGAAATTAGTGTAGGGATGCGGCGATTATGCCAGCATAATTTGGGGCATAATAGGTATGTGTGGGAATCAGGAATTATGCTAGCATTTCGAGGTGATTATAAAGCTTCAACTGTAGGAAAATTTACAGATTGCACAATTTCGTTAAAAAAATCGAGATACTCTAATAGAGCAGTCACTGAATATTATTTACCCTAATAAAGCAGTCACATTGAAATGAGTTACTCTAATACAGCAACCAGCTAAAGAATTCAAGACTATTATTTTGAAGCTTAAACATCTTGAAAATGGTCTGATACATATTATATTTATTATTAGCCAATCATGGTGGCATAATATTGGGAATAATGGGCAATTCTCAAAAGCATAATAGGTGTTTTTTGAGCATTGCTCAAAAGCATAATTATAATGCTCCATTTTTGGAGCATATAATAGCCTCATGCCTAAATTAGTGTAAACTGTTTTATTATAATTAACCGAGCATATAGGTGGGGTCTATTCTATGGAACAGAGCGAAAGGATGGACTAAACTACGGAATGGAACACTTTCTCAAATTGAAGCCTGCAGCTAGGGACCCGTCGATTTCGCCAGCAAAATTTTTGGCATAATGGTTGGGTAAAAGCAATGAGCAAAATGCTGGCATAATAGGTGCAATTTTTGTGAAGTGGACATAAAAATTGCACAAAAGATCGAGATACTCTAATAGAACAGTCAGACACGCTAAAATATCGACAATGCATAGCTAATTGTTACAGGAACAACAAGTGACAATCGAGGTACCCTAATAAAACAGTCACACATGTTAAGCAATATTAGCTGGCTTCTTGCTTTACATGTTAGAAGTAATTTTTGATCGAGATACTCTAATAGAACAGTCACTTTAAGGCGAAACTGTAGCTTTGCACTTGTAAATATTCAATTAACAAAGATCAGTGCTGAGCAAAATTTATAATTCTTGAGCAAAATATGGAGCATAATAGGTGAAAAATAAAAGAATTGCTGGAAAGAAAAATAGGTAGAAAAAAAAGCAAAATAGACTGGTCCCTACCTGCAGCTTACCATTGCTGAACTGCCCTACAAATTACTGAATACAGTGTGTGATTAAACATATCCTCAAGAAAGGTAGAAACAATTAAAGGACTAATTGTGGGTTCTTGTTGATTGTCATTAGTAACAAAATACTTATTATGGGATTAGCTTAGTGATGTTTATCTCCGGATTTATCAAGATTGGCATTTAATGCATTGCTTAAATGTTTTCACTAATTAAGGCTAATAGTATGCATGTGAGTTGTTTTTGCTTACTTTGACTTTAGAATACAGTCTGGGGCTGAGCTGGCATTTCAATCATAAATCAGTACACTGAATGTATACTACAAAGAAAGCAAGCAGGAAGGCAATAGTGACAAGAAAGAGCCAGCCAAATTAACTCAGTCAAAAACTTAAGGAATTTTGTACAGTGTGTGCAGAGCAAATATCCCAGCAGACTTAGCCGTGTGCCACAAGGAGGCTAATTCTGCGATCATCATGGATTCATTAACACTGCAGTGGACTAATGCCAGCAGTGAGTTGATTCAGAAATTTTCTGTTGTACAAATTAAAGGGCTTGCCGAGTCTTCGACTGTTAGCCTTGAATCAATACCTGAGACCACAAGATCAACCAGATCTCCTAAGCCTCTCATGCATGTACCATGCTCATATCCACCAGACCTTGATTTGTACCAAGATCAAAACCCTATGATTTCTTTAGTGTAACATTTCACATCCTTCTCTTCATACAAAGAAGCTAGCGCTGCATGTACTGCATTCATTTCTCCACCACTTGAATGTGCTGCAACAGTGTGGGTACCCTGGAAGTCTACCTTGAAATCTCAACCACAGCAGATCCAACACAGAGCAGTACACTTTGTAACAAATACATGAACTTGTGATCCTACTGGACCAGCTGCACTGGGAATCACTAGAAAATAGACCTAGACATATGGCAAGAAGTGACCTATACACATGTGTATTACAGTAGCTAACAAACACGCCTAGGTCATGTAATAAATGAATTTATCAGAGAACTGCTTGGTATATCAGGGAGGAGAACAATCACTGGGACAGCTAATCCCACAATTAATATTTCGTTGCTAATGACAACTAACAAGAACTTGTAAGGGTAGATTTAGCTTTAATTTGAGAAAACATTTCGTTCCGTAGTTTAGTCATAGATACTATAGCCTTACGGCTATAGCATCTATGGTCACAGTTACAGTCGATTGCAGAATTGTTGAAATTCCTCTTCCCGTGCCGTAAACATTCCGTGGGCTGGAAAACTATTTGTAGTGACGCCGGATCACCCGGATTGAGGAAAAAGATTAGTGTGGTTCAGTTGCTGTTGAATCCGTGGCAAGGACAATAAAATTTACTCACAGGGAGCCTTACGGAAGCACTCACGGTACGGCATACTTTTTTCAAGCATTCTGCAATTGACTGTAGTCCATCATTCTGTTCCGTTCCGTAGAATAGACCCCACTTAGCTAGCTACTGTACCAGTTTCATTCGGGGGGGGGGGGGGGTATGACACCTCTACAAATCACGTAACTACGCCCTTCAGCTACCAAATCACAAATCAATTTAATCTCGAGTGATTCGCCCACGCAAATAATTAATACTGCTTGAAAACCAGTCTCGGAAACATATTTATAAACAATGCAAGCTCACAGTGATACAATACTAGTTCTTAATCATGAACTAATGTAATGCCCTTCAGAACCCAGGGAATAACCTTACAAATCACACTACGGCAATCATGCGTGACGTTTCAAATCAACTTTCAAACCACAAATCCAATTTCAAATCACAAATCCAATTTCAAATCACAAATCAAGTTCAAATCACGAAATCATTTCAAATCACGTACAGATTTGCGCCGGAAGGTGTCGCACCCCTCGGTTTCAGTCTGTTGGCTTTGCGGTCCCTTGTAATACCTACTACAAGCGCATTGCAGTACATGAATCAAATATCAACGTTCAGTGCCTACTCTAAGACGATCGGATGACAGAACCAAGTACTGAAGAGGTATTATAATTATTATAAAGCTAGCTGGTCAGCTAAGTATATAGCTAGCTATACTGTACATAGATCATAGTGTATCGTATGCTCCAGACTTTTGCACAAATTAGGCAATAGAAAATATGTGGCTACACACAATTATAAAGACTGAAAAAGGCTGTTCAAAGTGCTGGATGTTGGTGAGATCGCAAGGAACGCCGGAGGTAGCTAGCTAGCTACAGCACCAACTCATTAATGAGTATACATAGCTATTGAGCTACTGCACTATTAAAGATGTGTGTAGCTATAGTCCGGGCTGATCACGCCTAGAGCAAGTCTCGTACCCAGACCGCTTTTCCCCTCTTGTATTTGGGTGGGGGAAAAGTTCCCCCATAACACCCAAAAAGGGGTGGGGACTATTCTACGGAACGGAACGGAACGGAACGGAACGGAATGATGGACTAAACTGCGGAACGGAATGCTTTCTCAGATTGAAGCTTGCAGCTTACCATTGCTGTACAAGTTATCAGTGGCACTTCCAGCAGGTAATCAAACGTACCACAAAAAAGATAAAACGAATTTAAGGATCGATTGTGGGTTCTTGTTGGTTGTCATTAGTAACGAAGTACTAATTGTGGGAATAGCTGACTCAGTGTGTTCATCTTCGGATATATCAAGTAGGGAACTTAATGTATGACTTTTTTACTAGTATGTGAGTTATTTTTACTTACTTGACTTTAGAATGTACAGTCTGAGGCCCAGCCTTTCTAATCGGCATAAATCAGTATGTGTATAGCTACACTACAAAGGAAACAAGTATGGTGACAAGCTTCAGTCTAAGCAGAATCTAAAGGAATTTTGTGCAGTGTGTGAGGAGCAAACATTCAGATACCTCAAGGAGGCTATATTGTGTGAACATCAATGATTCATTAACAGAGTAGTGGACTATTGTCAGATATCTCAGCCTGAGTACTGAGTTGAATTCTGGATGGGGTCTATTTTACAGAATGGAATGCTTTCTGAATCAACTTGCAGCTTGGCTAGCTGCTATCATTGCTGAAATTGCATTTTATCAGTGGAACCTCCAGGAAAAATGGAATAGGATAATTATAAAACATTAATTAAGTGATTGTTTAGGTAATCATGACTTTATTCAGTCTAATAAACAATATATGGTTGATTGAGTGAGGTATCACTTTCAGAATGTTCAGACGACCAGTGATGAGATGCATGGATTCATCGAATTTTTGTTGCGGTTGGAGACATTAAATATCCAAAAGCAAACTGACTGTATAATATTAATTCACTTTCTTTATATTCTCAATTTTGAGCCTGTATACAAATAATTGAATTTTCCTTGTCAATAGAAATCCTAGAATAAGATGGGAGAGAAACTTATCTTTGTTTACCTATACTGTACAACCAAGAGTTCGTAATACTGATTTGTATGGGGGAGAGTGTCTAACTCTCAGTATGGCCTGTACAAACACCCTGCGTAAAGTTCACCTTTCATCAAATCAACACCTTTACTGGGGGATAGAAAACTGTTGATTAGTGTTGCTGAAGAAGGTAAAGCCTTTGTTCTGAAATAAGGCCGAGGTGTTACTTTAAGCAGGGTGTTTGGTGAATGCATTCAAGTTAGACACTCTCCACCTTATTATGAACTCTTGGTACAACTTCAAAGGAAAATGAAGAAAACATACAGATGAATCAATAAAATCACTACAGTAAGGTGAATTACAGACTAGTGAGATCTTGGTTAATTAATGACAGTGGTTGGAGATTAAGTGTGGTAGCTTTTTGTTCTTGAATATGTTGCTAAGTGGAAGTACAAATCAAAATGGGATATCAATTTCATTATGAAAAATTTGTATACATAAATAATCTAGCATTACTATTTCATTTGTCCTCCACTTAAACATGCTACAACAGTACTAGTGTCAGTACATTGGCAGTGAGTCTACCTTGAAATCTCAACTCTAGAGTAGATCCAACACAGGACAGCCCGCACTGTAACAAATACATGTGATCCCATTGTAATTTCATGGACCAGCTGGACTGGGAATCACTTGAAAATAGACGAACAAATTTAGCCTGTTTTTTTTTGAAGTGAAGCATGTGAAATGTTACACTTAAGAAATCCTAGGATTCTTAGGTGGCATGTAATTAATGTGAGTGTTCCATTTCAGGTCTGACTAGATACATTGAAATTACACACACATCCTGGTCCAAATCACGTTTGCCTGGTGGCTACGGGCATGGTTTCACATGCGGCTTATAATAGAGATTTGGCTGATCTTGGAGTTTTGGCATTTAGCCTAATTCAAGGCTAGCAGTCAGACACATCCTTGAATTGTGCAACAGATAAAATCAGCTCACTATTGAATACGGCATTAGTCCATTGCACCAGCTGTTAAGATATAAATAACTCCATGCATACACTTCAGTGATGTTTGCAGAATATACCCTCCTTGCGGTCTGCCAAAATATTTGCTCCTCACACACTGCACAAAATTCTTCAAGTTTTAATTCAGCTGGCTCTTTCCTGTTACCAGTATCTTCCTGCTTGCTTTATTTATACACTGACTTATGGCTTGAAAGACCGGCCCAGACTGTTTTCTAAAGTCTAAATAAGAAAAACAGCTCACATAAAGTTCCCTTCCGTATGGATGAACATCACTGATATAGCTCATCCCACAATAATACTTCGTTACTAATGACAACCAACAAAAACCCACAATCGATCCGTTAATTCTTTTTATCTTATGTTTAATCTGGTTTAATCACCCACTGGAGATGCCACTGCTAACTTATAAGGGAATGGTAAGTTGCAAGCTTCAATTTGAGAAAGCGTTCCGTTCCGTGGTTTAGTCCATCATTCCGTTCCGTTCCGTTCCGTTCCGTTCCGTAGAATAGTCCCCACCCAAAAAGGCGCGGTCTGAGTACGAGACTAGATCACGCCTGCCGGCACGCTATAATGTATAGCTACAAGCAGTTGGCTGCAACTATTAATAGTTAACTGGCCATTGATATAGCTAGCTAGCCACTTACGTATTACTGTAACACTATAGCTGTTACATGTTTTCTTCCAATAAGTTCTCCCCTCCCCTACTGACCCCAACTGTATAACTGCTAGTTTTGTATGAAATTTATAACCAGGCGAGTAGATGCTTCGACTGCATGTGCAAGCCATCCATCTGTGTATTGCTAAGGTGTATATGGTGACTAAAGTTTGCTAATCGGATTTACTTATTCCATACAAAGAAATTGAAATTGATAGCTATGGTAAAGCTTATATTGTTGGATATTGCAAGGAGGCTTCATTTAGCTACAGAACTTCAATCACACACACATGTAACTATAGTTATACCCTATAGCATTATTGAAACCCCCATAAAAGTACGCAATACCACAACACTCCATTAGTCACTTGGTGCTGCAGAATCCTTATACATGAGTATGGTTATTATAGCTTCAGGGAAAATCCAATGAAATTAGCAGGGATTTTATTTAAATCAAGGGTTATAAGATCATCTATTCAGTTTATGACCACTCCCTCCCCAACCAATTCATGCACAATTAACATGTATTCAGTTCCATGCAATAGTTTTGTAGTGATGGAAAAAGAATGCTTTCATATTGTCAACGTGTTTGCATGCCTTAATTGCATTACATGTCCATATTTAATGTATGGGATCTTTTTCAAGCATCATACTTTGTTCTCATTGACTTGAAGATAAACAGTGCATTTAAAGGGCTTCACAACACCATTGACACCAGCTGGTCTGTGTAAAGTGTCACTTTGAAAGAAAACCAAGGGTAGGTGAACTTGAACTGTATATAGCTAGTTATGGCCAAAAAATTATTGTCTGACTGGTCAGGCAGTAGAAGTTGCCAATGATGTCTAGTGGAAGGTAAAAGTTACACAAGCTACTGTGGGTTATTTTTCAGTCATGCTTAAGTTGGAGAGTGACTACTGTGATAAAGTAAATGGTAAGACCACTTATTAAATTCTCATCTCAGTTCCTGTACTCAAAATAGCAGCGGTGTAGGAGGGTGGATTTTTATTTTATTTTTTTACTAATTAGATAGCTAAAATGTATTTTCTTAGACTGCTCTAGCAAGGTACCAACTATAAAGGTGCTAATTGGCCTCCCTTAGTCACCAGTGGTGCTAACAATCCTTGATGAGGTAAGAAAAATGGCGATATGGGTGGGGATGAGAAACTAGTAATTAGGTTTATGAGGCCATAAAGATCAATTTTGTTCAATTCTGTTCCAAACACTATGTATATGATCTAACTACATGTACAAATCAAAGGTATAGTAAATTACAATGTTCACAAAAACACTGACCATGTGACTTGGATATTGTAACTACACTATCTCAATTCACTTCAGATAATACTTCCTAGCTTGCAGTAGATACCACCATGTGACGGTGTAGTATTTATAATTTTAGCGTACTGTATATCTGTATGTGAGATGCATATAAATTATGTTCTTCAATATCACCATTGGGATGACACTGTAATAAGTTGTTTTGTTATAGGAAAGATTGTGCAATTCTGCTTACTGTGGTAAGCTGGAGGATGTGATTAAATATCTGGACAGTGGTGTGGATATTAATGGGCAGGACTGGGTTAGTTTCGGTATCTGCTACTGTGTAGCATTATAATTATTTAAAGAGTATATAACAATGCAGTTATAAATACTGTACTTGCATGCAAGTTTTAAAAGTGTCAGAGATAATAAGAAATCAAACCATGAAGGCTGTGAAGTTTGATTTATGGAATTTGTTTATATACCTACTTTTTGTCAGAAACATTTACATAACTGCATATTATACATATAGCAGTTATGATGAGGTCAGTTGTTGTTTGCAAATACTCAGGGCCGCCCAGAAAAATTAAGGGGCCCAGGGCAAAGAGTTAAAGTGGGGCCCAGGGGCAAGGAGGTTTTCCATTCTGAATCACAACTTCACCCAAGCTGTAAGTTGAAGACCAAAAAAAAGGTCATTACATGCTGACAATGACAATAGCTACCCCTCACCAACCATATCTCCTTATTTATAAGCTTGCTACACTGCTCCTCTGAAGAATACTGTGGCTGCTCTATTAGAGTATCTGATCTGACTGCTCTATTAGAGTATATCGATCTTTTAAACAGATATTCAAGGGGCCCTTCATGGGGCCTCCTGGGGCCCCTTTCAAGCTGGGGCCCGGGGAAAAATGCCCCAATTCCCCCCTATGTGGGGCCTTGCAAATACTTTGTTATTATTATGTCAGTTGTCCTCTCATTGCAACACAGTTTTGGTATCCATCTAATGTACAAACTTGAAAACTCTCACTGCAATTTGTCTACATTTTATATAGTCAAATGAGGGGGACACTTCATTACATTGTGCAGCTCAGTGGGGTCACTTGGAAGTAGTAAAACTATTATTATCAAGAGGAGCAAATGTGAATAGTGTAAATAAAGTGAGTTCAACTATATATTGTATGCCAGTATATTATTATATTGTAAGTGTTGTGGTGTAATATACTGCTACTGTTAATCATCTACAGTGAATACAATGCATTTCGTACTGTATGCACTAACCCTAACACGTTATTCCCAACACTGCCTATGTTGGTACTCACTATTGTCCAAATTGCAATGCAATAACCCTATTCCAATCTGAAGTTATGAATTTCCAAAGTTCGTAAATTGATGTGCGGTCATATATTGCAATAGTTACCCGCAATGTCTGTGTAGTAATTATTATTTACTGTAAGAGCATATCGTTTGTACAGCAACAATAGATGATTATGTTTCAGTTCATGATCTTGATCCAAACTGACTGTGCAATAACCTTGCTGACGGTAAGAGTCCTGAGGGCCAGCTGTTATATTTCCACTGCCTATACTTAACTTGAGTCATTTTCATCCTTGCAGTGTGTGTAAATGTAGATAGGCTATATAGTAGCTATCTGTAAGAATTAAGTTGCAATAAAGGATTCCTATGGCAAACCTTGAAACAATCCTGTGTACTGAGCTTGCTTTTGTCACTTCTGATGTGCAAAGTGTTTATCGAGTCAAGCTGCAAGTTATCAGTGCTGCATACAAAATCAAATAATTAGCAAGCCATAGATATAGAAGCTTGCTACTTACCCCATATCACTTGCACAATTAATGTCTGTACAGTAGTTACCGCTTGGGGATGAGTCCATGGGCCAGGGTTGGCTATCCTCTTTTCATAGTTTATAGCATGTCTTGCCAAAAAAACGGCCTGCCACAGACAATCCTAATGTTAGCTATTGTATTGTGGCTGCCAAATGCTTAGGTTAAGTACATATTTGCTGTCATGGCATTACTAATACACAGGAAATCTGATATCTATGAACGATTAAACAATATTACAATAACAATGACTTCAATATAGCTACTGTATACCTGCAAGTCTGGGACACATGCCAAACCGGCATCCTTGGACCTATTCCTTACTTCTAGTTGATCGTTGCTTGACTCCTTGTAACTAGAGCCAACTGCAAAGTCACATGCAGCGAACGCAATTGTGTGCATGTATGCATGCACACAACAGGAATATTATAGCCCTGCACAAAAGCATATTTATAGAAAAATTACCTCATCTCTGAAATGGCAGCCATATAGTCACTGTAGTGGTTAATGGAGGCAGTGGGTACTCTGCAGCTAATTAGATTGTACACATCAGTAAAATATTCATGTACATGTATGCTATGTGCATTCCTATCAATTTCTCAGTCAGCCTTGAAACACACACACACACAATCATCGAATAATTGATATTTTACACACAGTAAAAATATTAAGTAATGAATACTGTGGCAAACAGACAACATCACTGTACATTTTAGTGAGTGTCATCACTAAGAATTTTCAGTTATGTTTACTATTTACCACAGTATTCTCTATTTATTTTACAGTGTTCATACCAAAATAGATAGTGTACCAGCACTGTCATCACATGCACAGAAACAAATACCAAAGCACCGATTGCTACTGCACTAAGCTTAGTAAACTGCTAGATTAGTCAGTATCAGACTGTTGGCATGCAGTTATACAGCTATTCGCTGGTTTAAAATGTATAGTACTAGCCATACATGCAAGGCATACTACTGAATTGTATTTTCCTGTATCTTTCCGGGTTCTCATTGGAGACACAAAGGCTAGCAGCTGTTGCTTAAGCCACTAAATGGATCATTAACACTAATACAATAATGGATGCCCAGTAACCAAAATTTATTCATAGAGTGACATCTGAAGAGCTCTTTCACTCAATATATAATATGCCATACAGTATATCACTGTACTGGCAATTGTCAACATGCATGCACTAGCTAGCCATTTTAAGGCATACAATTTAGACACAAATTACAAAGTTATAGCACCACGATCAGTTAAGCAGGCACATGTTGGAAGTTTATTCTTATGATCCTCTGAGATTAAAACAGTCTTTAATTCTACAATGCGTGTGCCTGACATACATGCAGCCGGTAGTTTTAGTGTGCACATAATTATAAAGCTTAACCAGAAACTCATTTATAGCCAACAAAGAAAATATCACAAAGTAGATTATATAGTTAACCAAAAGGAATTTCAAAGTAAGTCTACAAAACATTTGAATATAATTATGTGGTATTCTTCAACACTGAATGACACCATGCATCCAAGCTCTGATATCATCACTCTTGCACTTTTGGCAAATAACTAGACTAGATTATCGATTTCTGTCAAAAGACAAAAGGCAAAAGGTTGCACAAAAGGCAAAGCCTACAAATGTGCTCCCCTTACAGAGACATACATACAGGTACAAATAGCTACAAAAAAAAAACCATAAATATAATTACAACAGAACATGATACACAAAAATACTTATACTGTACAAGAACAGGAACAAAATAAATGAGATCAGTTAGTTAAAAAGAAAACGACAAAGCGCTGACCAGAAAGGGCTTGAATTGGTTATTTGCAAAACTTCTGCAGGTACTGAGTTCCAAAGGAATAGAGAATTTATAAAAATGAATACCAATACGCATTGATGGTAGATGATGATGTGGCAAGTGACAATGAATGAGATCTAGTACAATAATTATTGTTAGAGGATTTAAAATGTGAATTAAATGGGATGGAGACCCTGTTATGTAGAATGTCATGTACTTGAGCTATAGCAAGGTACGACCAATGAGAATGTAGTGAAGGCCATCTTAGATCCTGTAGACCCTTAAGTTCTGTTTCAGAGGAGCTTTACATTCAGTATAGTTTTCAGTTTCAGATGTGTTATTGCATCACAGGTAAAAGTTCTGAATATAACTGATCATAGGTCTTTCACTTTCAAATATGCTTAACAAAGCCATTTTAAATCTCTCTAATAGAGCAGTCTTTCATTTTCAAGTATTAAATAGTTGGTAATGAAACAAGGATGGCAAAGCTTTGATGCAATTCTTGCTTCTCTTATTGTATCTTTTTTTAATAAGAGCCAGAAAGCATTTTACAGCAACCAATGATCCTCTGTAGTACTGTGCTTTAACAACAGAAAATGAACCCCTACCAGTATAATGAATGGTCTGTTGGTCTTCCTTGTAAATTCGGCTCATGTAGCATTGCTGGGTTGATTTTTCATCATTATTTAATAACTGCACACCGCCTTCATTATCCACTCCTTTAAATTCCATTAATGTTTCTTTATTTCCCAGTGCCACCTCTCTCAGTATAGGTTCTCGCCATGCATTTTAAAACTCTTATTCTGTGCAAATGCTTTTTCTGCTCCTGTTCAAATCATTCTTTAACTTCACAGTCTCTGAGATTGCTTTCTTAAACTTTATCTATGATTTGATCAAAGTTTCATTTCGCTTCCTCTTCTTCCTTAAATTGCGCATCCTTCTCTTTTCCACAACAGTGTTTCTCTAGCTGGAGTTATTTGGTTATACTCGCTATTACCCAGCTACAGTATATGTGTATTAGTTGGCAGCTGCAGTTCTCTTGTCACGATGTGGTGAAAGCTAAACATATTTTTATATACACTCCTTGCAAATGTTAAAACAGTTTGCTGTAAGCTGACACTAACAGGAAATTGTACAGAATATGCTCAAATACATTTACTACGTACTAACACTAACAGTAAATTCTACAGGAAATGCCCAAATGCATTTCCTACATGCAGACACAAGTTGAAAATTCAACCTTCACGCAGTGCTATAGGCTTAATTTTTTCTCTGTTTGATGTCACTTCAGCCAGACACATGCCTTTTGGCATACCGCAACACATACAATGCATTCTTCATGGACTTACCAGTGTCCTCCTTTGTGTCCCATTCATTTTTGCTGACAGCAAAAAGGTGTCGATTTGGTGGTAGCGCATGATGGCTTTCCTTCATAATGGAAATCATGGGCATCTGAATTTTTCATAGTGGCTAGTTTGATTGTGGAGATGCTTTTCAAATAATTCTTGATTTGTAATACTGTGTAACGGGTTGAACATGGCTGATAACAAAGCATAATGGATGGATCTTAAAATAGCCACTATTAGCTTCTAGTGGTAGATCTTAAAATTACAAATGTTTGATTATAAGCAGATTTCAAATAGAAATTTCATTTATAAAGCAGAAATCAAGTGAGTAGATCAGCCAAGGTAGCAGTGGTTCAGTGATTAAGGATGCAGGTGTTAAGTATGAAGGTCCCTGGTTTGAACTCTGGTAAGGTCTTTTACCAACATTTTAATGCACCTTTTTACACTGTGGTGACTGCTCTATTAGAGCATCTTGATCCCACGATTTTACATTTGTTTGGTTTTTGTTTTATAATAGGGTTTGCAACTCAAAATAGGAAGGTGCTTCCTTTTGTTGTTCTGGAGATTTTCACACAGAATGACCTTGAAGATAAAGAAAACAATTGTTAATTTATTATTGGATTGCTTGTAGCATTGGGTATCAGCATAAATTTAACACACAAAAACACACAAAAAGTGCTCAAGTGACCAAAAATATCATAATAGTTACATTGGACAGTTTATTAGAAAATCATTGCATTTTAGGGTGGTCTAAGTAACATTAGTGTATTTCTTACCTTATAATGAAGATTTCTACACCTTGTAGTGCTATAATAGCACATCCTGTATAGCTGTAATGTGATTGTTGGCCCTGTGACCACTTTTTGGGGTAATTATATTAGTTAACCCACGCTCACGCAGGTTTTGAGAAATGCGTGTTTAGAGGAGCTCACCTAATATCGGACGGGCTCCAATATCGGACGCTATTTCTCCTAAACTACAATGAATATTCAAACATTCTGCACATCTCCAGGTAGGCCAATGCTTCATAAACTTGTGTACCAAGTTTCAGTTCTCTCGGGTTTTTGGTCTCGGTACAGCAACCTTTTGAAGACCAGTCCGAATTATACGTAAAATCGGAAAAAACGCTCAATTCAAGGACAGCCATTGTTTGCAGATCACACTTGCATTAAATTAAAAATTGCATACCTTCAGATTGTAGGGCTACTCATTTACTTTCTAAATATGTATGGTTTATTTCATTTAAAGTATTGTACTGATGAGTTATAGACCAGAGAAAAGAGGCTGTCACTGGAGCAATAATCGCCCTAGCTATTTTTGCTCAAAATCAGAAAAAATGGTTTGAAAATGCATACAAGGTGGATGATTGCTTTCGATTGTGTACTGAAAGTTGTTAAACACTAGTTCCTGCAAATCCAACACTATAAAGACATAAAATACTGCAGACATGACTGCAGAAATAGCAAAATCTTTAATATGGCTGTCAAACACCCTAACTTAAAAAGTCAATCACATCAGCTGAAAGCCTAAAACTCTAAAACAAAAAATACGTAGAACCACATTTTAAACATATCAGCATTATGTAGAATTGATTTACACCACCTTTTTGCAAAAAATTGGTGACTGTTATATTAGGGTATTTGACTGCTCTATTAGAGAGTTTTGGTATTCCTGTAATACTTTAAGTCTGGAGGACAGTGAATTTATTGGAAAAGTTGCTTGACAACTTGTAAATGATTAATTGTATGCAATTATCCACTTTAAAATATTTTCAAAGCATTGATTACAATTTTGAGTTAGGGCGATTATTGCTCCAGTGACAGCCTCTTTTCTTTGGTCTATAACTCATCAGTACAATACTTTAAATGAAATAAACCATACATATTTAGAAAGTAAATGAGTAGCCCTACAATCTGAAGGTATGCAATTTTTGATTTAATGCAAGTGTGATCTGCAAACAATGGCTGTCCTTGAATTGAGCGTTTTTTCCGATTTTACGTATAATTCAGACTTGTCTTCAAAAGACTGCTGTACCGAGACCAAGAACCCGAGAGATCTGAAACTTGGTACACAAGTTGATGAAACATTGGCCTACTTGGAGATGTGCAGAATGTTTGAATATTCATTGTAGTTTAGGAGAAATAGCGTCCGATATTGGAGCCCGTCCGATATTAGGTGAGCTACTCTACCAAAATTGGTTTTATATTGAAAGTGGTGAGAGTTTGCTAAACTGAATTAGCCTAATACCTTATATAAACAGAAAGTTTATTCAATAGGCTATCAGGGGAAGTTTAAATAACCACTGTAACAACAGGTGCTCACTTGTTATGAAGCGATGAAGAACAGCGTCTTGACTTTTCGCGATTTTGTATTCCTTCCGGTGGCAGCCATATTTTTAATTGGCTGAGTCACGTGACCCATATATGGCCTGAGGCATAATTGAATGGCGAATTGATTGGCGTTTATTGCAGAATAATAGAATGAACTGGGAAGGAGATACGAGTCTTTTTCCAAAGGTATGTAAACAGTTTTACGTGTTCATTTCGTAAAAAGTTAGTTTCATGGCGAGTTTTGGCCTTGTGTTTCAGTGTAGGGTAAAACCCTACATATCATTTCATTCGCTATTACATCACAAATTAAATGATGGCAGTTGCGTAGCCATAGGGACAATGGTTCGGAAGTTACAGTGCTTTGTTTACTGCCATGCGTGAGGGCCACCATAATGGCCTTTGCGCGTTTAAGGGTTAAAACTACACTGATATTGAAATCATTAGGCAATTTAATAATATATTAGCACTTGTTTGTTTATCTTAAGGTCAGTCTGTGTAAGTGTCATCAGAAATAATGACAAAAGCTGACTCGACGAGAGGCATCATCCTATTTAGCAGTGGAAATCCTATATGAAGGGATTTTTGGTCATGTGACCACTTTTAGGATATTTACACATGGTAAAATTGTGCTGATATCGAATGCTGCAAACAATCCAATAACAAATTAGCACTTGTTTGCTTTATCTTAAAGATAATCTGTGTCAGAAATAAGAAAATTAAGCACATTCCTATTTTGAGTGAAGACCCTATTTATAACTTTGTCACTGTAACTCTATTGCTATTCAAACTATCAAAAGGCACTGCTACGATGATCAGCCTATCTACACACCAATTTTCAAGTTATTTCTATACTCGGTTTACCCTGTAGCCATGACAGAAGTTTGATCTTTTTTACGTGAATAAATGCTCATAGCTACTTGAATATTCCTCAGATTCACAGCAAACTTGGTACGTGAATCCATTGTTACACGCTCTACATTTGTGCAAAAGATCAAGGCAATCATGTTACACGTTTGCATAGCGTGCAAGAAATCAAAGCCCCTGTAGCCCCCCATACTGCATAAGAAGAAAAAAAACCAAGAAATTAAAACAAAACTTTGAAAGCTCATATCTCGTAAATGGCTGTTGCAAATTTAATCAAATTTACTGTGTGGCATACCCTACCTGGCGGACAGCTATAGTGGTATAATGGTGTGCTTTGGAGAAGGGACCATTTAGCTATGCACATGTGAAAAGCTGTTTTCTTTTTTTCCTGTCAATATACTCACAGTGTGGTGCGCCGGCTTTCTTGGCTACGTATACGACACACTACCATGTGTCTTGAACTCACAGTGTGGTGCACCAGCTTTCTTGGCTACACAACACACTACTGTGTCTTGATCAAATTTATGCTTAATAATTCAGCACATAATCAAAAAAGCATTGCAATTTACTACATTTTGTATGGTAATATTGTTGTTATATTTAGTCAGGTGACACTCCATTACACAAAGCAGCACAGTGGGGCCACAGGATAATCGCAGAACGTTTACTATCAAAAGGAGCCGATCCAGATAGTGTTAATAAAGTGAGTATTTTACTCCATGTTATGCTGGAATAACTGATGTTGCAGTTAGGTCAGGTAATATTATAGATTCTTTAATTCCTCAAATTGGATGTGGGTGGGTGGTCGTAATATAAATGCTCAAAATCATAATCATAGCACATTATAAGGGTAATAAAAATGATTATGTATACTTTACTAGGAGAGAGTGACTGATGGCTGTATCCTGTCATGCTGTTTATAGATGGTCTGTGTAGCAAGTTTTCAGGTATGGCACCATCAGTAGAAGATTTTAGCATTTTATGTGGCCAGAAAGTGGCATGGTGCTGAGTATTACATAGAGTTCTAATAGCATAATGAAATCTGTGGGAACTAACACAAGATCAGGTCTGCTTAGAGTAGATGAGATATGATTCGGAAAAGTGAAGTGCCCATTACACTTTGTTTTCAGCGATGTTCCTACCATTACACAGTGCTAAGAACAGTACAAGTAGTGTCTCTGCTATCAATCCAGTCACTAATACTTGCTATTGAAAATACGCCCATTTAGCATGATAGCTAAGTAGTCAGCACAACCACAGGGAAGCTGTATCACACTATTGTGAATTGACACCTTGTATTGTCAGTGAAGAAAGGAGGACAAAGGTGAGCCTTTGATGGGTGTATTGTATGTACTGCAGTTGGCAAAAGTATGTCTCGGGATGAAGCAACGTCAAACAGTGAAGATATTACTGAACCGATAATAAAATTGTAGTTTAGGCAGAACACTCCAAAAACAATTCAATTAGATGCAAAAATATAATATTATAGAAAAATAGATGCTGGGAGAGTAAGGGTTCAGCAAGAAAGCCCAAACCTCTGTGACAGCACTACTGTACTGTATAATGCTGTACAAAATGTATGTTCAGTTACAACTTGAAGCTTAAGTAGTTCTTTTAAAAGTATTAATTTTCTATAAAATGGCAGAAAATTTTGTGACTGTGTAATAGCCATATACTGTACTTTGACAGTGTAAACTTGCATTTATGGCTCATGCAGTGTATATCACTCAGAAACCTGACTACTCAAATGAATTAGCCAAGCTGCAATAAATAATGTACTTTGTTTTTTTTTTCTATAACAATTATGAATTCTAGTCTACTAGATGTGCAATTTTACATCACAATAACTAGATTTGCATTTAGTTAATGGGAAGTGGCAATTCAACAGTCTTGAGTAAAGTGAGGATTACTAATGTTGGACTAGCACTTCCTTTTCTTATCCAAATACTCAATGACATTTCTGACCCTATTTTGGAAAACCATCCTTTTCTGCACAATCGTCCAAAATGTTTAAATCAAGGCATCGTATCATTGTTCACAATGTATAAGCAATTCATGTGAAATGACAGCATTGCTTAGAGGCTAGAGGCAACCTGGAAATTGTTTAGGAATGCTTGCCAACAGTAGCGCAAGAGGAATAGATTAGGTATCACATACTGTATATGTGGAACTTCTCTTGATTGTGGCATTGTGTTTGAGTAATACTGTACTTCACACAGTGGTGTATCATGTGTGCAGTCTTTATAAATTATTTAAATGTTTACACAGACTGGAGACACACCTTCTAAACTGGCTGCCAAGTATGGTGTCAAAATATCTTTTAAACATCAGCAGATTATATTCCAGCAGAAAAAGGTTAAAGTTTAATGGTAAAAATGTGATGCATCTTTTTAATTTTCTTTATAATAAGATGTGTACATGTCATGTGACCAATTTGATGAAATCTGTCCTCACCAAACAACAGTAATGTAATTTAAACCATGGGCACAAGATGGAAGTGAGGTCTTAAATATAACTTTGTAATATCCATTTAAAAATATTTTTTATCAACATTACACTGCCCATGCCAAATCTTCCATGTTAGGGGCAGCTTTTTGTGTGCATGCAAATATTTACAAGAGATAGGTGTAGGGAGCAGTGGTGGGTACTTCACTTTAATTGAATGGTCAGATTTTAGCCATAGATATTTTCACAACTTATACATACTGTTAATGGGGTGTGGTAAAATGCAAGAAAGTGGATGTGGAAACCAGAGATAAAGAGTGCACCAATGTATGGATGAAGATAGCTTAGTTACTTTAGATGTTGCAGTTAGTGGTGGACTAGTAGACTGCAGTAGTGCACAACCCAACCACCACCTTTTTTCAAAAATCTCTAATAAAGCAGACAAAAACTCTAAATGGACTTACAGTAATGGCATGTACAGTGTAATAAAAATATGACAGCAAATTTTATTATGTAGCTGCCCATTCAGCAACATGGTATTTTCAAATTTGGCCCAGGGTGATTGGATCTGGACAGAGTAAAATGTGACAATACCCTAAAACAATTTCATAACTCTGAATCAATAATGTAACTACTCAGCTCATTCTCATAGCTACTGTTTTTTTTTAATTGCAGGACTGCTAGAGCAATAGAGTGTTTTGATAGGTGAATGATGACTGGCTGTGCTCAACTGTAGTTCACATTTACTTAGTGTTGCGAACCGGTATGGAAAAACAGTTATTAACTGATATCGTCTAGGTCAAGCCAATTATTGGCTAAATGTAATTTATTGCATCACAATAAATTGAAGTTAACATACATGCTGCAGATGTAGCACTATAAGAACTTGCACACTAAGTGCACGCTATGACCGAATGGTGCGCTATGATCTAAGGGTGCGCTATGATCTAAGCACGTGAAGTAATGTTGAGATGGTTTCAAGTATTGTGTAATCAACAAACTGGTTTAACAGGTTTGCGGTCTGTGACACACCACATTCTCAAAAGGTGAATGGCCTAGTTAAAGAAAAGGTTCTAGTAGGTGAAACAAGACTGCTAGTGTTGCATTGCGAATCGGGAACAGTGGTTGGTGAACAAACGTGTGCCACTTAGATGAGCTGTGTTTGAGCCGAGCTACCATGGCCAGAGGTTCTTCATAGCAGTCCTTCCAGTCTACGGAATTGAGATGGTAAAAAGAAACAAGGTCGTCATTGCTGGAAGTTCATTTTAACCGGTGAGCTCATTCCTTGTGTGACACGTGTTGCATGCGGCGCACTAAATTGAATGAAACTGATTGCACCATTACAATAAGACAAACAGCTATCATGGGGTACTGGCCGAGTTCTCACACATGTTCTATAAGACGTGTAGCATAATTAAAGTGACGCTGCAATGAATTGCTCTACTGGCTTAGTCTTGTCATTAGCTTTTCAGGCTTGTCCGTTCCGAGGGGTACGACACCTTCCCCAAATCTGTATGTGATTTGAAACTACACTATTTAGTATGACCTCAGTTGTCTAATCCCATTCTATTCTTACTAGCTCATGCACTATCATTGCTGTCACTGACATCATTATACTTCCATGATTGACCTACTACAAATGTGTATGTGTAACCACTCCCCTTCTACACCAACCCCCCCCCCCCCCCACTCTGTGCCATTAATTATGCACCTAGTGGGTATACATTTCAATGGTCAACAGTGTCTTTTCTTTGAGTAATACTATTATCTCCTTAAGCATGGAAGCTCTTAGACGTGCTTGGGTTATTCCATTTCCACCGTTGCTTATGTGAAATTTGCCACCCGTTAGTTACATTGCAGTAACTTTCTGCCACTGAACATGCATGTGTGGTCACTGCACTTCAGCTGTGCTATGCAAGGCAATTTTCCACACTATCCTGTATACCTCATTTCTCCTTCAGTTGCTTACTCTCTTGCAGTTGCTTGCCTATCCTAGCATATGCTAATTAATTAGTGCACAGGTAAAATATTAATCACTAAACTTTCACGTTTATTTGTACACGTATACCTGGAACTAACTGGTTATGGTTAATTTTTTGTTCTGTTCAGTATTAACTTGCATTCCTTCAGTTGTTTATGTAACTTGTAATATCTCCAGTATACACTAACTGTTGCATATACCTATAACTCAATGGCTGTTACTCTCTGTAGGCTTGCTCCATGCCTGTGCATATGCATGTCCATTGGTGGCTACATGCAATTAGGAGGTGCGCATATCTATTCCAAGGTTGCACATCCCTTCTCCATGTATATAATAATACCTTACTATAGTGTTTCCCTGGTTTAATGTTAGGATAGGTGTCATTGTCTAGGGCCCCATTTACAAGCTTTCCATGCCTCTGCAACCTACCTACATTCTTATGCAATTAAATATTTCGTTCAGTTGCTAATCTATTTGTAATATCTCCAGTATACATCAACAGTTGCATACCTATATAGCTCAATGGCTGTTGCTTCCGCAGGCATGCTCCATACTCAGGCATGTGCATGTTCATTGGTGGCTGAATGCAGATAGGACGCTGGGTGTGTATATCCATACCAAGGTTGCACATCTCCTCTCCATATACATATAATAATACCTTGCTATAGTGTTTCCCTGGTTTAACAGTAGGATAGGTATTATTGTCTAGGGTTCTTTGCAAGCCTTCCTTGCCCTCTGCAACCTATCTTAAATATTTACCAGCTTGTTTTTGGGGTACATATCTCCAGGGGTGGGCCCCAGCAACCAATATGTTAAGAAGCCTTTAAACCGGTTTTGTCCACCCACTTGGTAAACCATAAATTACCCCTGCTGATGGGTAGGGACCAAGGACCCCGGGGACTCTACTTTTCGTGACATTTTATATACTTCACAGTTTTATACATTCCATACCTGTGCTAGATAGTCGAAGTGTGTCGTGTTCATGGCCAATCTACCCTTTCTCCATCGCTGTGTCTCACACGATGTTTATATTAATTAGAAATTATAAGCACCTCTGAAAACGGATCTGCAGCTAGCTGCACAATGAGTATACTAGTCTATTATAATGCCCAGATACCAGGGGCGGAGAATAGTACTCAAAAGTGGGGGGGGGCAAGTCATGTGGGTTGGCTGTAAGTTACAAAGTGTTTTAAAATCATTATCTGTACCTTAGAGTGCTTTGCACTCTAGCATACAAAGTACACCAATACTAAGGGGGTCTGGGGGCATGCCCCACAGGAAAATTTTGAGATTTGGATGCTTTGAGATTGAATCTGAGAGATTTTCAGTGGAACATGCATACTTGAATAGAATACTCCTATGCAATAACTATCATTGAGACATTGTACAATTAGATACATCAGTAAATGAAGGCATTTCAGAGACTCATGCTGTTGATTATACATATTATAGATATAAGTGTTAGTGAAGACATATTCAATTAATTGCATATGCAGGGCAAACTTATAATGATTCCGCTGAATGTTCTATTAGAGTAGTTAGGTGGCTGCTCTATTAGAGTATATTGATCTCGTGCACTCCCAGCACTAATTCATGCAGTGTTCCATGCAGTGTTCCATGTTTGCATAACCTTTAGCACAAATCCCAGTAAATAATAAAATAGTTGCTTTACTTTGGAAATTGGGCATTGAAAAAAGTGAGGGGGCACTGCCCCTCCACTTGTAAAAGTTGGGGGGGCAGTTGCCCCTCTGCCCCCCTATTTCTCCACCCCTGCTAGCTACTACAGTTCAGGAACATTATGCAAACAAGTATTCCTGGTAAAATGAAGCAATCACTGCAAGTTACACCATCAGCTCAATAACCATGATCTCAACCAAGACTTCACACTTAGTGCGTCATGTGGTGCACCATGGGTGCATGAAGGTGAAGGCTTGCTAAAACCTTGGTTAATACCAGTTGCTTGAGCTGAGGGCCAATGCTAAGCAGTCCGGATCCTTCAGCTAGCCACTCAGGGTAGTAGGCGCTTATAATTTCTAGGCATTGTACGAGGCACCGCGATCACTGTGACAGAGAAAGAGTTGTCTGGCTATGCAAGACTAGCCACTGTGACTCACAAAGGTATCCAGTACAAGTATAGACCATATAAATACTGTGAAAATTCCATGAAAAGTTGGATCCCCGGGTCCTTGGGTCCCAACCTGGTCCACTGTTTATACCTACCCCCTTCTGACAAGTGTTAACATCATAACATAACCTCAAAGCATGTGTAAATACATTGTCAATGTATACATGTAATTTCCTCCCTGTAGAAATCACAGCAATTAGAATTAGATTTGGTATGCATGGCAGTTAAAGGTCCACTGAAATGGTAAAATACACTTTGGTTATTATCAATCCTTGCTACTAGTGGAATAGATTGGTGCAGTGATTTAGTTAGATTTTGTTTTGTTTAGTAGATATAACACACTTTAGTGTATTCAAGGCCAGAGGAGATGATCCAGTTGGTCAGGCCTGAGCCGGATCAATAATCTGGAGTTGAACCAACCAGCTGGAACTACATTACTCTCATGCAATCTTTGGACGATCACATCTACTTGTAGCTACGTACAATTTACAGATGTTATTGAAAATGCTTGACACGAGTAATTACCTAGTTTCTCAGCCTAACTAAAGCACAGAACTACACGTATAGTACCTCCAATTACCTTACAGTACAGCATAGCATTCGTATCATTTTGTACAGAAATAATTGTGGGTTCTACGTACAGTATCATGTGTGCTGACAGTTGGCATTTATCACGTGTAAGGCAGGTGCCTTCTTTGATTCTAAACCAGCACACTTATATCACAATTCAATCTTCATAAAATAATCATTAACATTCCTTGGCTTGTCTCTCGGCTTCTTTTACTGGGCGAAGGGCTGGCAGTGACAAACCAGATGACTCATTCCGCGGCAAGAAGCTGTACACCCATACATTACATGGTGGCTATCTGGATGAGATATTGAGTAGAAATCACTCCTCTTCAACTACCCACTCGTCCTGTCGAGATACTGAGCAAACTCTCAGCCTCACCCACATCGCGCCATTTTCGAATACTGATTGGTCTCGTGACTGTCCACCAGTATATTTACGTGATGATCTGTTCACTTCATACAAACCAGTATAGTAGTATACTGTATTTTTGTAACTGTGTAGCTTTTTATTGTAGCTGTGTAGCTTTTTATTGTAGCTGTGTGAATTCATTGTATAGTAATTATATCCTAGCTAAAGGGGCCATGCTGCATAGGTTCCCTGTGAAATTTGGGGGGAAAGTTGCAAGTTGCTAGCTAGTTTTACTTTAAAATTTAGCATCAATTTTAAATTTTAAGGAATTTTCAAGCCCTTAAATTGCAAAAATTCTGCAGCTCCTTGGGGTTGCACCCCCAGACCCCCTTGAACTTCTAATTGCTAGCTATAACTAAACGAACCATACAGCAAGTTTCATGCTGTGTCCCCTGTATGTCAGATCTACAATTATACATAGTATAGAAAGTCTGAAGAACAACAGATAGGCTTGAGCATATTTAAATAGCTAGCTAGCAGTGAAATATCACTAAAATTGCATATTTGAGTGTCTAAGTTTCAAAAATGTCCTGTGGAGGCATGCCCCCAGACCCCCCTAGAATGCTCATGCTTCACACTTCGCAGAGTGCACTTTGCACACTGTGCAACAGCTCCTCTCTCATTGGCATGTATATAGTAGCAATTTCAACATTATAGTCAATGGCCTGACCAACTCAATTTTCCCTCCTCCGGCCCTGGTATTGTGGTTTGTCAATTATATTACATCATATCGCATCAGACAAAGAAACTTTAGTATGCTTGAGGTGTCATTAAAGCAACAGAAATATCCATGTACAGCTAGTTAGTTTCACATCATATCTGCAATAATAACTTTAAACATGGTAAGAACTTGTACTGCAACCAGTTATAAGCCAGTAACTGAATTTTTGCTGGCCGGGTCTTGTGGTGAAGAACGCTCGAGAAATCCTGTTAAAGAGACTGTAAATCAACAGTACAGTGGTCGAAACACGTCTGAATTTATTTCTTAAGATGTTTTGAATACACTGAAGGGTCCAATACAGGTAGAGAAATGCAAGGAAAAACAATTGCGATGGCGCCACTAGCAAGACATTATCCTTACCAGGCGGAGAAGCTACGCAGGAAAGCGTAATACAGATACCATTGTTTGTTTCATGGTACTGCTAATCCAGTTTTGTAAACAAATCAAACTAATCTTACTTCAGTGAAGCATAATGAAGCATGAGCTTCAATAATGCGAAGCACACAGGCTGAGCTGCTGCTAGTCTCGTGTGGCCAGACTCTTTCCACGCAGCCACTTATAATCTACAATCAATAAGTGGCTGCACGGAAAGGGTCTGGCCACACGAGACTAAGCTGCTACAGGCAACTACAGAACAATTCCGCTATTTTTTTCCAGCAGAACATTCAAGTAATCTTGGAACACTATGAGGTTAAAAAGAAGAGCTTTGGCATTGCCACCTGCATGTTATACTTTCACTGTTTATCTACCTTTCCCACTGCAAAGTGTGTAATAACAGTACTTCCGGTTCTTTAGCTTGCATTACAATGTGACGTAACTAGACTTTGTGACTTAACTAGACTTTGTGACTTAATATCTCGGTATAACAACATAATTGAATTTTTAAAAAGGTGTTTTTATGCATAAACAACCTATTTATTCAATGAAATGGCAAGTGAATTTTCCATTTCAGTGGACCTTTAAGATTCAAATGCAGTCACAGTTTTACAATCTATACATAATTTTATTTATTTAACTTATCTTGACTGCCTGCTCTAGTATGATTTATGGTCATATGAGATTAAAAGTGTTTATATTAGATTTTTTGTACTTTAGAAACAAGTTGTTGCTGTACTTGAAAAAGGTCTTAACAAAGCTAAAGCAAAAGGGGAAACAGTACCTGTAAGATTTGTCAAAATTCTTTTCACTGGTTCTGGGGCAGCTGGTAAAACTAGTTTTAACAATCTTTTAATGAAGAAAACCATCAACAAGTTTCACCACAGCACTAATGTGGTTCAAGCAAAACATGCTATATCGATGAAAAAGGCAATTGTACTTGAAGCTAAGCAAAGCAAGAACAGAAGTGTAGTGTGGCTTGAAATGGACAGTGACTCTGAAATAATTTACCTAAGACAAGTACTACTTTCATCAAGGAAGCCAGCAGCAGTGACCCAAAAGAGACCCACGTCAAATAATCAGCAAAACGAAGTATCAAGAAATACTCCACAGCAAATCAACAATGCTGTTGAGGTCCAAAGTAATGCACTTAGTAACCAAGTAAAAAAGCCTCCACTTTTGTCCCAGTCAGTAGGTAAACGTGTTGCTAGCATATTCTCGAATACAGTTAAAATTAGAAGCAAAAATCTTGGAACTTTTGATGACTTAGTACAAAGTGCTCTTCACAGTGGTACTTCTCTCAATGAGGTTGTTTACCATCCTGGAGAAGTGTTAAATATTATCACTCTACTTGACACAGGAGGACAGCCTGAATATATACATTTACTACCCACAGTCAATATCCACCCAATGGTGACCTTTGTGGTACATGATTTATCCAAGAGCCTTGAAGACCAAGTGTTGGTGGAGTACAGTGAACATGGTGAACACATGTTTGAACCTTATCATTTGAGGTACTCCAACTTTGATGTGATCAAGTTTCTGATGTCCACAATTAATGATTCCTTGGAAAGACCAGCATGTCAAGTTCCACAGTTGGTCACAATTCCTGGAAGGAATACCAATTCTTATCTTTGCTGTGTGGGAACTCATGCAGACGAAGTCAGTTCAGAAAGCATGAACAATACTGACAACAAACTGACTGCAATGGTTGAAAAACTAGACTGCAAAGCCGCAGTATGGCCAAACAAAGATGGCGGTGTGCTATTTTCAGTAGACAATACTACTGCTGGGAATGATAGTAAAGAAGACCCAATTGCAGAGTACATTCGTGGCAAGATTGACTTGTTAGCCTCTGACAAAGATGTGTATGAATTGCCAATCACTTGGATGTTGCTGGAGCTTGAAATATGCCAAGTGTGTCTTAGCTATAACAAAGCTTACATATCATTTGAAGACTGCATTTATATTGCCTCACAAAGCAAACTAATAACTGATGTGGATCAAGTTAAAAGTGCACTACTATACCACCACCTGTTGGGAGTGCTATTGTACTATCCTGACGTGCCTGGTTTGTGTGATTATGTGATTGTTGGTCACCAGTGGCTTTTTGACAGGCTTAGTAGCATTGTGCGCTTTACTTTCAAAAAGTCTTCTAATTTAAATGCTTCAAAAAAGCTGAAGTATAATGGAATTCTTTGTAAAGAACTGATAGAAGAATTAAAATGGGAAGAAGAACTCAAAGAAGAATATTTCATATCTCTTCTTGTTGAGATGAAAATAATAGCTCCAATCCACAGAGAAGATGGTAGTGGAGAGGACTACTTCATTCCCTATATACTACCAACTTACACTAGCCAGTCTCAAGGTGATGATACACTATCCCAATATGGCTACCTTCAAGGTGAACCACTTTTGATTCAGTTTGTATCCAACCTCCTACCAAGAGGATTCTTTTGTTGCTTAGTAGTACAACTTTTGCAGTGTTTACCAGATGGTTGGAATCATGTACTTGCTCAAGGAGACACTTATCACACTTACAGTAACTTGATCTCTTTCAGCTTACCTCATGGCTACCTCCTGTCATTGCTGGACAAACTGTCATACCTGGAAGTTGAAATTAGACATGAAAGAGAGTTATATTATCGACAAGTTTCCATACACCTTGCAGTACAGGATGTGCTAGCTGATGCTTTACAAGGTGTTTGTGAACAGTTAAATTACAATCATGGCAGACTCCAATATGGTTTTCACTGTCAGTGTGGAGGATTCAATGAGGAGCACATAGCAGTACTCACTACTATGACTCCTCCATTTGATTATGCTCGTTGTGGTCATGGAAATGTAAAGCGTATGAATTTGAAAAGTGCTCACCGAATATGGCTAACAGAAGTAAGTCTACTTATATTTTTACACATATTTTTGGGGTTCACAGTTTGTTACATACACAGGATTCCAATTACTGTAATGATACAGTAATATCAGCGGATGTGACTGATAGTGGATTGAAACAGGATTGTGAATGTAACCTAATTGTGGTAGTGTATGATATACGTATAATTATTATCTTAATCAGCATGCATAGTGTTATCTATTATCTTTAGTGCCAGCATTTATAATATTTAGTACAAAAAATTATCATTTCCAAAGTTTATAAATAAAAATATTAATGCTTATAATTGAAGGGGCCAGTGGCAAAAGGGGACAAGTGCCATTTGAAAACTCAAGTGACCACACAGTGGGAATTAAACAGAGTTTTGGGACATAATCGAGCTATTGTGATATTTGGCTAAAACAAGCCATTCTAAAATGGCAAATGTCCCCCTTTTCCATGTAGGTACATTCTGAAAAGTAGAGTTTATAATTATCTGAGTTTTACAATTTATAAAATTATAAAAATTTTCAACTACTCATGAAATTATAGCATTTGCATCTTAACCTACATAGACTACTGTTCTTAACTTTATTTTTCACAATAACTTTATTGCTCTTGATGTTCAAAAAAACTTCATCTTGCTTGTCACATAGTGTCTTATATTTACCAATGTAGGTCACCAGTCAACAGAGTACAAGTTGTTCACTGACTACTACAGTAAACTAGTGGACACCTTACCTGCCAGTGATCTCTCTCATTACTTTGTATCAGATAGAGTGATCTCACTAGCTGATCATGAGGAGATTATGAAATCCTTAACACGACAAAAAGCAGCTAGACTGATACTAGACAGAGTTTCACATCAGCTACAGAATGGTAATAGTACAGTGTTCAACAAGATGTTACTGATTATGGAACACCATGGTATTGCTACTGCTAAAATTGTAGCTGGAGAAATTAGAAAAAAGTTAATAGAAGTGGAGTGCATTGTTAATTGCAGTGGACAAGGTGAAAGCCCCCTTGAGCGGTATAATTTTATTAAAGCTAATGCACCTATATCGTGGTGATGTAGTTATCATGTATAAGACATATGCATGTCAACACACATGTGTTATTTTATATACAATGTATTATTAAAGAGTATGCATGATATAAAATAATTATCCCAAATCCTGTGTTGCATTCAAGCCCTAATGATCATTATCGCAATGAAGAAAAGCATTCAGATAAGTAAATTTGTTGGAACAAATGAAACATTCTATTATACATAGTACAGTCATTAAAGATATATAACAGTCACTCAGAATATACTAGTCAGTATTGCAGTAAAATAATGGAGCACAATTATGTGATGATATGTCCTATACTAACTAGTTTAAAGAATTGAAACTTATATAATATGGTAACAAGTTAATGCAATGGTTAAGTGGTGGCTTAGTTTAGAGAGTAGATAGGCATTTCTCATGAACATAATAGGTGATTTTTGAGCACTGATTTTGAGCACTGCCCAACAGCATAAAATAACACTCAGTTAATGAACTCATGCTAACAGCTCAAAGGTTATAAAATATGTTTGTTTATTTCACTTATAGACTCAAATTACCAGTCAGTATCTACCCAAGCTGGGGCTGTAAGATCTGCTCCAAGCAGTGACCCTCCTAATGAATCAGGTTAGTAATGTTACTTGTACAATTGACATCAAACACCCGCACATCTCCTTGATGCATATCCAGTACATTTCTACGGGTTCATACACATTTAATAAGCCAACCTGAGGTGAAGTAGATGGCAAAGGCATTCAAAGTGTTCACTCTTCTGTTTCTTATCTTTGTGAAACAGTAAAGTAGTAGGTTATTCATAAGCACACAGCATTTAAGTACAGCTGTAGCTGATATTTACTGATTTTGATAATATTATTTGAAATTAGAGTTGTATGATGATTGGTTATCAGTAGAAGCCCTTTATTAGCTGGTTTTTTTATAATCATTAATCAGTTGTAATGGGCTGTGACCTGCAGATCATTAGCCTATTCAGCTGTAGTACTGCTAGAAGGTTGACATCAAAGCTTCCAGCATGTAGTCAGGTAATATTTTGATGATTTGTGGTGATCACAAGCCATACTCTAACAAAAAGTGAGGGCAGGACTGCCAATGGAGGGTGGGGGAAACTGGGACATTTTCCCTGGGCACAATGTACTTTGTAAGGAGCCTCTGGGGGGCCTCATAGTTGCACAATAGCTACATCCACACATACATACAATAAAGCTGAACAAGCATACAGCAGTGTTACTCTTTTCTGTAAACTTGAAGATGCAGTAAGAGATTAGCCAGCAAGTTAATTAAGATCCATAGCAAATGGGTATATTTCCAGGACAGCATACCAATATATCTTGTAAAGTGCCTATATATAGAGCACTGTGACACTGTGACTTTTTTAGCTTCAATAGAACAGTCACCCTAATACATCAGTCAGGAAAATAGTCAGTTACAGTAGCCACTCAAACAAACTGTAAGATGAGTCTCAAATTCACTTTCAGAGGGTACAGTGTTTAAAAATTTCCTAGATGGTATGTACAGTAAACTTGCTATAAAATTCAAGCTCGAGATACCCTAATAGAGCAGTCACCCAAATATAACAGTGAAATAAACACTAGTAAACTATTGAAATCACTTTCATACTCAGGGTCTAATTTGTAAAAACTTTCTGGTGCACAGCATACCTCCAGACTAGAATGCTCCACATTCTAAAGGTATTACCTAGCTAGCTATACTTTATATCAGTTATAGAGGCCCCACATTCTACATTTGCCCTGGGCTAAATTCTCTTGGCACCCCTAAGTGAGGGTTGGAGTCTCAGCTTATAAACTGTTGATTTAACATTTAACCATAGATAATAGAGTAAAAGGGATAGGAAAAGCAAGCGATTTCCAGTTTGATTTCCGTTACGCGTGACTTGAAAGGACAAGACAGTTTTGTGTTCAAGCATAGGAATTAGTGTTCTAAGCAGCGTAAATAGTAATCCAACAGACTACAGCAAGTACTTAGGCCTTTGTGAGAGATTTTGGCGAGAGAATTCAGACCGTAGATTTTGTAACAAAGCGCATCGCATTAACCGTGAGTTTTACACGCTGTCATACTTTCGCTCATAGTACCTTCATGCCTCGTCCATACCGCTTCTTTTATAGCCGGTTCCACTTTTGAATCTTGAGGTAAGCTAGGCGTGTCACAAACACACACTGTTGCGTTGTACTGCAAAGTGATTTAAACTTTTGGTAAAAAATGGAAGATACTTAGTCGTTTCTCCAAGCAACAGTTCCTGTTTTGCTCTGATATTTACTCTGGTTCCCTCTGTTAAATGGTAAGGAATAGGTTTATCACAGTTAAAAGAATAGAATATATTTACGAAGAAAGTAAAGTGGTTTACAGTAATTTTTGGGCCGTGTTTTTCACTTTCAATCTCCTTTAATTTTGCGCACAACTTCCTTGAGGGTTGATACCATCCTAGTCCCCTCAATTACTTACTTGAGTTCATTGTAGCGAAGTTTTCATAGTTGTTGGTTGCAAAATTCTGTCGTTACAACAATTTGTTTCTCTTTGATACAAGCGCAGCAAGCATAACGAGTATGTTCGTGACGTAACACACGGAATTCCAATAGAAATGTAAGTATTTTGTGGCGTCACGTTATTGTATTTCCTATCCCTTTTAAGTACTCTATTATCTATGATTTAACTCAGTATTATTATTATTATTATTATTATAATCAATGGGCATACAATATACACTGGCCTTTGATTAAGTCCATATCCTAGATTATTCCAGTGCTTATCTAACAAGTTCTTAAACATAGAAATGGAAGGTGCTGAAGTGACCTCTTCAGGTAAGGAGTTCCAATCATTATTGACTTGGTTAGAGAAAAAGTTCTGGGTAAATGCCAAAGAAAATCTGTTCTTATATATTATGTAACTTTAGTGTGTGTCCTTTTGTTTGTGTTTTAGTAACCAGATGTTTTAGCATTAAGTGTACACTTTCAGCACAATTTAAAATACAAAAATCTTTGGAATCAAAGTTTGGAATTTTGGTAAAATGATGTAGCAAAGTATTGGCAATTGGCAAACCCCTAAAAGTGGCAACTGGTACAAGATTATTTGAAAGTTTAGATTTTGTCACCTCGCTAAAAATGATTACTTTCTTTATCCCAACAGATCTTCACTCAGCAGAGTATGAAGTGTTCATTCAATATTTCAGTCAAATTGTGAACAGTTTATCAGTTCAGTCATTGTCTGCACACTTTGTTGCACAGAACATAATATCACAAGAAGATCAGTTAGAGATACTCTCTGTTACCTCACCAAGGAAAGCAGTTAGTTTTCTGTTGAGCAGAATATCATCTGCGGTTGAAGCAGGAGTTAATGAGAGCTTCTATAGATTCCTGGACATTACAGAGAAGTATGGTAGTATTGACAACAGAAATATTTCACTAGCTATTAAAGGAAAATTGTTAAGGTGTAAAGAGAGTATTTGCAAAATGAAAGGTAATATTACAGTATTGCTAGCAGGAACAGTATCTGTGTGTAACGTGCGTAAATAAAATATTTTGTAGACAAAGTTGATGTTTACAGTTTGGCATAATAAGAAGTGTGAAGCAATTAAGCATAGACCATAAAATATTTCAGTACAGTATGTAGCAACACACATGCACATTTACATAAAGTATGAATGTGACCAAATTTTGGAAAATCACTCATATGGGCACATTTGATGCCTAAAATGTTTACTGGTTAAATAACAAGCTTTATGGTATAAATCCACTTGTTAATAATTTCTCAATTCCTAGAATTACAAGCAAGTTTGTGAGATACTTTTAAAACTGAACCCTGCACTAAACAGCTGCAGCATCACCATAAGCATTACAATTCTATTTATTTCACGTGCAACCATGCATAAGGGTGATACCCAAAATTCAGTCACATACAGTGACAACCATTTGTGTTACAGGCAATGAGGAATTTACAGCAATAGCCAAGTACAGTTATTACCCAGAAGCTCAAGGTGAGTTAGAGTTAGTTGTCGGAGATGAAGTAATTGTACTAGAAGAGTTGAAAGATGGCTGGTGGAGGGGTAGGGTAGGACAAAATGAAGGAGTGTTCCCTAGCAACATGGTTGATGAGCTGTCACCAGTACTGACTACTCCAACTGATAAAGTAGAACAACTATCAAGTAAGTCAATAAGTGTGTATTGTGCATTTGTAGTTAAGACTGAATGTTATGTAGTGGCTGCTTCTTTTTTATTTTCCTTTGCACTTGCCAAATGGATTGTGCATTATTAATGTACTTACATATCTACCATGGTTGCTATGTTTCATTGTACTGAGTCACAAACTATATCGCTGTGCCATAAGCTACGTTTAATGAACATGATTAATAGAATAATTATATAATTAACATTATAATGCCTTTAACTCCATTTGCCATGGAGAATAACTTTATTTCTAGTAAGAGTTGTCACTAGAAGTACTGTAAACTTGCCAGTGAATTGATAACATTACAAATTTTTATTTGTTTGTTTCTGTTTACTATATCACTTTTTAACCTGCTAACCCTTTGACATCATCGTCCATTTGATGTATAATTTTCCAGGTAGCAACAAAACCAGGTGCGGTCATTATCCACAAGCTGATAGTGAACTAGAGTTAGCTGTTGGAGATGAAGTTGTGTTGGAAGAAGTGGAAGATGGCTGGTTGAGTGGTAGGATTGGACAAACAGAAGAAGTCTTACCTAGGATATTTGCTCCTAACACTTCAAGTAACAAACTGGAGCAACCATCAAGTATGTATGTACACATGAATGCACAGCATGTTCTTTTTACATCCAATACCTTAAGGTATGCCATGAACATATTTATTTTAGTACACATACTATATAATGAAAAAATATTATTTCATAACATAACACCATATGTGACTGAATTTGACAAAACCTGGCTTCGACGCACAAAGCTTCATTAGGAGATATGGCGATTTTAAGTAATTGTTGTGTAGTAACTTGCCAGTGCCTACAGCTGTGCAAACAAAATTTGCACCAATTATTCATCTATTTACTAGCTATCATTGTGTGGGCGTATAAGTTTCTGATACCCAAAATATGCCCTCAGCTTTTTTTGAGCGAGTAATAATATCACAGGTAGTAGTAGTAGGGGTGGTGGGTGGGCTTAATATAGGAGTATAAAATGGAGCAGGAAAACAAATGGAATCCGGAGGCCAAGTTTGGTCCCTCCATGGCCCTCACATCACTCCAAATTGATTGAGAATACTATTGGCGAGCTCTCTGTGAAGTCCCAGCTCACTACAGACCATTACAACAAAGCCATGGCCATTTAATGGTGCCAATCTTCCACTCATGGCTTTGATAGGGTCGGAAGACCTGCCAGGCCTGAAGGAAATACAGTGTGGAATATGATAGTGTATTAGACCATGCAGCAATCCATTTCTGGTAAAAACATAAGTTTGTTTTTTTGTGTGTGGAAGCCTTGTTATGTGAAATCCGGTCACATATTGACTTGGTTAGATGACATGTTAGCAAAGTACAGGAAATAATAATTATACTGTAGCATATTCAGGGCATGTATACAAGTATAAGGCAGCAATTAGCTGGTGTATGTGTGGTGGTCAGCTACCACATGCATTACATGAAAACTTGTTGTTACAAGGAGAACATGGATGTTGGCTTGAGGTAATTTATTCTTTGAGATTAACTCATCATACTTTTGAACAATGCTCAAAAATCAAGCCTATTATGCTACTGTTTATTAGAATAGTTATATATCAGTATTTCCTGACTATTATATCGAGTAGGTGACTGCTATAATATAATAATGAACATCTTGATATGAAATGCAGTTGTATATAAGGTGGTGTCGTTATCAATTGCTGCCTTTTTCAGTGCTAGCATTGTAAAGCGTAATAAAAATCCTGAAATAGAAATTATGGTTTTGATGCTTTTGCTACCCTATAATAGGCCTGCACCAATTATGCCATGGGTGATGATAGGTACAGTATATATTAGGTAAAGTATTGAGTATGTGGTCAGCACAATAGGAGCAAATCCGTGCATTGCATTTCAGAGAAACTGAAAATTCTGCACACATATGCATGATTATAATAATACAAGATTTACAGCTAGTTGTGAAGAGAGCAGCTGTATTCTAATAGAACAGTTATCATATCCTAATTGAACATTCACAATAAAACATTCACATATTCATTCTTCAATAGAGCAATCAAGATACAATTTTCTGACAGTATACTTTGGGTACAATGGGATACAACTGGACTCATAATAATAGGGTAAATTTTTGAGTATTGTTTAAAAGCAAAATACTATTTTAAATCAATTTCAAAAGCATATTTATACTAGCCTGTTATTGTACCAGTATTATTGTAGGGTGACATGTATTGGATTGAATGGCTTGGACTCCTAAGATTTGTGAAAGACTTTGCTTACTTGTCCATGGTTAAATAATTTGTAATGATACTTTACTTCCTACAATTATTGGAGTTCAGTATTTTTACATGAATTCAAAAATAATGAAATTGTTTTCTATGAGAGACTGCAATTTGCTACTAACGTAAGAACAGAGTGCAGCCATTTTTTAGAGTGCCAAGCATCCAGCATTAACAAAGTATATATATATATATATATAAAGAACTTTGTGTGGGAGTATCAAAGCAAAAAAGTGTTCTATATTCACCATAAAGACACAAGTGTTCTATATTGAGCAGTTATAGAACACTCTAATAGACTACAGTTCTATATCAGGTAGTTATAGAACTGCCAGGTCTATTTTGTAGGCTGATAGCCTACTTTGAGTGAGTAATCACTCATTTTGGTCAGTACAACCAATCAACCAAGCCAGTGTAGGCTGATAACCTGACTGTGCTCGCTGACTAGTCAACCAACCAGTAAGAGGAAAATCACTGGATTGTATTTATAGACACACTTGAAGATTTCAATGATGGTTTCTTGTGGTCAGCAGCAGTGAATGTTCTTAGTACGTTTTGCTCACATAAACGGATGAGTCCTAGGAATACCACAGAAATATGCTTATTAATATACCACAATCAAAAACTTTACGTATTGAGAAGACGGACCAGACTCACAAAATGACTAATGAAGGTGTAGCATGGTGCAACACAGGCAAAACACAGATGCAATGCCTATTCTACCAATGATAACACTCCTCCGTGAGTTTCCAATTCTTTCGTGTGTCTTGTGTGTACCTCAAGTTGACAGTTCTCTATACCAGATAATTTTAAAAGCAGTGCCTTTCGCTCGTGCTATACGGGAATTATAGCACTCAAACAGTGGTCTCGAGACGAAATATAGCACGAGGCAAAGCCGAGTGCTATATTTGTCTCTCGCCCACTCTTTCCGTGCTATATTTCCTATATAGCACTCTCGGCAGTGCTTTATCTAGTAAAAAAAATATATATATATATATATGTATATGTATATGTTATACTACAGATATCATGGTATTCAAAATATATACCAAAAGATATACAAACTTAGAAAAGATGTTATAGTGCGAAGTGAAGCCTCGCACTATAGCACCCTTTCCTAAATATGTATATCTTTTGGTATATATTTCGAATACCATGATATCTGTAGTATAATATGTTAACACAACATCTCGTCTCCCACTTGGAAGCAGCGACAGCAATTTATAATGCTTTTACACCATTATTAGTGTTGGTAAGTAATTCCTTGTGATTAGCATGCTCAAGGAGTATGCACATGTGTTGCAACCTACAGTCTTCTTGAAAATTGGTCCAACAATCCATAGCAACTGTTGCTAGGCAACAAAAGTTAAACCTGAGCTAGTTACATGCTTTTGGTGATTGCTTAGCAACCATTGCTATGGTATCAAAATCACTTTTAGAATTATTTTAATGGTTACCTAGCAACGGACTATTGCTAGGCAACACTGTTGTTGCTAGGTAATGGGTATTACTTACTGTGGTACCAGTAGTTGTCAAGTCGGACATGTCTAACTGGTAAAACAACTAAACACTATCAAAAAAATTTTAGCCAATCAGATGCATATATCAAATATACAAGTGATATACTGATTCTATTGGCTAGTTTTCACCCTGTAGTATATCAAAAATATACCACAAGCTGCTATTGGAGTTTTTGTACAGGACACGATAGTGATGTTGTATATATATCTGCTTGTAGGTACATAAACATGTGAAGAGTGAGACCATTGAAATTGATGCTGATAAATACTGTAACCATATTAGTTACCTTTCATGTAAAATACAGTGTACTAATTTATAATCTTTCTTTACATTTGAACTTATTGTATTACACATAGCTCTAGAAACACACATTATTATACTGCTACTTGTAGTGTATTATTGATGTAGTGTTTATAATGTATACTGTAGAAATACTGTTTGCAAAACACATTATAGACTTGACTTTTGTATGCATTTGCCAGAAGTTAATATATTTTGACACTTTTTGGTTTTTCAGTTACTACTCTGGCTTATACGATACAACAGCTACACATGCATTTGCTTTGTAAACTCTATCTGTACTCTAGATCCCTTGTACTGTAAGTAATATTCTTTGTATGCAAATTTTTGTGACATGTATTATATTATGCACTTTGTATAGATGCTTTAAGTAGAGCTGAGTGATATTGTACTATTGTTTTTGCAATACATCACAATTTTTCAGAAGAATCCATATTGCAATATTATTTTTGTCAGTGCATTTATGCCAATGGAGGTTAGATCAATAAGAATTGTTGTACAGCTAAGTCCACCTACCTAGTTTACTGTAAAATTACCCCATGAACATCATAACATAACCTTAAAGCATGGCTCCTTAGATTGATAATCTCTAATAGAACAGTCACTTTGTAAGAAATACTCTAATAGAGTACTCATTGACAAAATGTTCCAAGATAATTTAAGAAATGTTGCTAACCTAGGAACACAATACAAGCATAATGGGAACACTGAAGAACATAATACATGAAAAGATTAGGAAATTTCTTAAAGCATTTTGGACAAAAGTTTGAGCATATTTGACTCAGGCCTATGTATGACCATTTCAGCACGGTTTCAACTATAGTTTAAACCTGGTATACTACTGGGCATTTACTATGATACACAGGACATTGAAACATGGCTTTATATAATGATGTTTATAAGTGGTTCCAGGTATTTACTGATTTATTGCAATAATCATGAATAAGTTATATCCATAAATAAAATTACAGTCTCAGACATGAATACCACTTCACCTCTAATGACTCAGTCTACTTTGCGTACATTATGTAACATTGAGACAGGTGTCTAGAACTTATCAAAACAGTATTATAGAACTCACTAGCTCCGGTACACTTCAGTCACTCCTCAGCATGCTTTGAGAATAGGACTATTGAACTCCAAAATATTTTGTATGTAACAATAGAATTTTTCATACACAAGGCCATACACAAAGATTGAGACAAATACCAGTTCACCTAGTTGTTCATTTGTACTCAACTTTAAAATGTGTAATGTTTTACCAAATACAGTTATTGAAGCAACAAATATAAGAAAAGGATAATGAACTATTTTTGTATAAACCCAGCTACCTTCAATGTGCTTATTGTATAGCATTGTCTGTATAATAGTGTGTATAAATACTGAAAATTGGAGATTTGCATAGTAGTTCAAAGAGATTATTTTCAGGAAATATGACTGGCTTATAGGTGACATAAATGGTTTGCAACAGGAAATGACATAGGCTACAGACAATGTGGCAACATTAGTTAGTTATTTATTATCCTACTACCCTAATACTCATTTTAAGGAGGTGGCAGACACCATTTAATATTAATTTTGTCTTGTTTTTCAGCTTTGAACTGTAAATGGTGTTCGTCATGCATGTTACCTCCCAACAAAGCAGTAGGACTTGTGGCCCACACATCTACTATGCTGCATTGTTCTTACAAATTCTTTGAATATTATAATTGTAGTGTTCAACTTGAGGAATTGTACCACTACTTTGCCATTAGTAGGGTCCGCAAACCAAAAAATCGATATCTTCAAACCGACTTACAAACTATAGTCATGTGTACGGGTAGGTCTAATCAAGAAAACACTAGAGTGGCAGCAAATTTCGCCCATGTCTTCTAGCGAAAATAACGCGAAATACCTTCAATTCGATCGATTTTTCGTTGTCGTAATTTACAATGTTATTCTTTTTGGCCAAAACTCTCTCAAGTTTTGAGAGGTTGTCCACTCTTACTTTGGAGTATAGGTAGTTTAATATAAATAAATATTTGGTAGTGGCGTCGCGCGCATCGCCGATCGGCGAAAAAAGGGGTATCACTCTTTTCACCCTATTTCATAACCCTACAGAACTTAGACAAAAAGGTGAATTAAAAAGGCGAAAAAAAATTGCAGTCTTGAAAGGGGTCGAACCCAGAATCCCAGTGCGATGGTCCAATGTGCTACCGATTATGCTACTGCTGCTAGCTCCCTTAATTCCCTTCTTTTGTATCTTATAAATGTGACTAACGAAATAAGCTGTATATAGTAAGAACCTAACCCTAAAGGTGAAGAAGAAACCAAAGCTGAACTCTAACCCTAACGCTAACACTACTAGACGCTTCCCCTTAAGTCTACTACTCGAGGAAACTACTGGACGCATCCCCTAAAGTCGACTACTCGCGGCAACTACTAGATGCGTGCCCTAAAGTCGAAGAGAGAGAGCAACAACTACAGTAGGAAGTCTGGATGCTTTTGAGCTTAATATTACGTAAGGGTAGTGAAAGGTGGTGAAAAGAGTAAAACCCCAATGAGTGGGACGCGGCCAAGAAACTAGTGAGACTGCCTACGTTACTCAGGGAACGTACTTGGGCCATTTACGAGTCTTTGGGAGAGACTGACAACGCATCGTATGAAGCTCTCAAGAAGGCCATAATCAGCAGACTCAATCCTGACACTGATGAGGATCGTCTCGGAACCCGCGAGCAACTAACACACAGACGTCTTCGAGAAGGAATCGAAAGCCTAGATGAACTTGCTCGAGATATAGAAATGCTGTTAGATCGATCGTCCCCTGGACTTCCTGCAGAGATCCGCGACTCAGAGCTGAGATTCCATTTAATGAGCGCCCTACCTGAGAAAGTCACTCTTCAGTTGAAGTTGTTACCCAAGGGAACATATGCACAGACAATTGCTAAGGCTAGAGAAGTCATCCTGATATATCAGAGGGCAGACACAAACACAACTCACCCTGTAAACCATATGAAAGAAGCTGAAGAGTCAAGCCGACTAGACAAAATGGAGGAAACCCTGAAAGTGATGACAGAGCAGTTGGCAGCATTAAGTGTCAACAAGGCAAGCCCCCGCACCAAACGTTGTTTTAAGTGTGGAAAGGTGGGCCACATAGCCAACAACTGTCGTTCAAGGAGTGAGCTGACCTGCTATAATTGTGGAAAAAGGGGACATAGCTATCAGCATTGTTGGAGTCAGGGAAATGGCAGGGGGGTGTCCTGAACCATCGAGCAGGGGGCACTCCCTAGATTTACATAATTCTCAACCCGTTTCACATGTTCCTGCACTTGCACACAACAATTACACTGCTTTTACACATGGACACTTGAACAGCAACCCACTCACTATATTGTTAGACTCAGGAGCATCATGCTCAGTCCTCAGCAAAGATCACTTCTCACCACCAAACATCAAGCCAATTTCCCACACCAAATTAGTGAATGGTGATGGAAGAAAACCACACCCTGTGGCATAACTAATGTAACTGTAACTCTGGGACCATTTTCTACTGAACATTCCTTCATTGTTGTTGATCATCTGTCTGTACCAGCCATACTGGGATGTGATTTTCTGAGAGAACATGGATTTGTGCTCAACTTCAAATCCAGTACATTCCACAGAGCAGATTCTCCACATCAAGCACTGCCATTAGAACCGACAGAGCTGAAATCATGTGGTGCAGTTACCATTGATGATGACTACCCCCAGGCCATTCCTGTAAAGTGCGCTGATAAGAATTGTATTCAGTTTGAGATGCCCACAGATGTTCACCCTGAACTGGAAGCAGTCATACAAGAATTTGAGGAGCTATTCTCCAAACAGCTGGGACAAACCAATGTGACAAGGCATGTCATAGATACTGGAGAGGCAACACCAATCAAAGTTCCACCTCGACAGATCCCCTTTCACTATACAGAACGGGTACACGCCCAGCTAGAAGACATGGCCAAGGAAGGCATTATTCGCCCGAGCACAAGCCCATGGTGTGCCCCGGCCGTATATGTGCCTAAGAGCTCTGGGGAGGTAAGAATATGTGTGGATTTTGTAAAACTCAACCAGGTGACTAAGAAGGACTCCTATCCAGTGCCACGACCAGAGGGCCCTCAACAACGACTGGCCGGGAAGAAAGTGTTCTCCAAAATGGACCTGCGGAGTGCCTACTGGCAATTCCCAGTGGACAAACAATCAATTGAGAAGACAGCCTTTTGTCCTGGACCAGGCTATGGTCTCTGGGAGTTCACTGCTATGCCATATGGGCTGACTGGGGCCACACAGACATGTCTGAGAGCCTTGGATCACACTCTAAAAACATGTAAGGATTGTGCTGACAATTATGTTGACGACCTCATAGTGTTTTCAGATGACATGACATCACACATCAGTGATCTTCGCCGAGTGTTGCAGAAATTGAAGGCAGCAGGTTTCACACTCCGTGGATCAAAGTGTTTTTTTGGCAATGCAAAAGCTATACATTTGGGTTTTGAGTACTCTTCTGCAGGTGTGACACCCTCCCCAGAGAAGACAAAGGCTGTACGAGATTGGCCAACACCTTCTTGCAGTAAGGATGTGAGATCTTTTCTTGGCCTGGTGAATTTTTTCAGGAGATTCATTCCCCACTTTGCTGATGTAGCTCACCCATTGACTTCCTTGACAAGCAAGACTACCCAGTTTGTTTGGGAATCTGAGCAACAGGCTGCATTTGTAGCCTTGAAGCAAGCCTTACTGACACAGCCATTGCTAGACTACCCAAAAAGAGATGACCAGTTTGTGCTAGCCACAGATGCTTCTGAGATTGGCCTAGGAGCAATCTTGTCCACTCAATGAGGCACTGTTGTTGAGTATGCCAGCCGCACCCTCAACAAGGCTGAAGGGAACTACTCAACAACCGAGAAAGAATGCTTGGCCATTGTTTGGGCTGTCCACAAATTTCGTCATTATCTAATTGGAGCACATTTTTTACTGGAGACTAATCACAAACCTCCTGAATGGCTGGAAACCACTAAGAAGGCAAGCAAATAACGCTCTCAGCGGTTAGAACGATGGTCACTAGAGTTGCGTGCCTTTCAATTTTCTATAGTACACCGACCTGGTGCAGACAACCCACATGCAGATGCACTGTCAAGGCATCCCCTACAAGTTGTGACTGTCGAAAGCTCTTTAGACCATGTTGCCATTTCCCAGGCCCAGAGATCAGATCCGGTTTTGTCCCAATTAATCAGCCAACTGGAGGCCAACCAACCACCACAAGTTGCTGGCAACTGGAGAAAGTTCCCTCTTCGTCGGTACCTTCAATTGTGGCAACAATTGTTTCTCCAAGATTCAGTCCTCTACCGCAAGATGAGACATCACTCAGCTGCAGAGGAAAAGTTGCTTATTGTGGCTCCTGCCACTCTCCACAAGAAATTCCTTCACATAGCTCACGATGCTGCTGGCCATCAAGGAACTGACAAGACCCTAGCCAGACTATTAGACTTCACTTATTGGGTTGGAATTGCCAAAGATGCAAGCCACTATTGCACCAACTGTATAACTTGTCAGATGGTGAAGGCCCCAGCAAGACCACCAGCTCCCCTACAACCGATTGTGACCAGCAGACCCTGGGAATTGGTAGCGGTGGATATCCTCAAAGTCCCCATGTCAAGTAGAGGGAATCAGTATTTGCTTGTGGCACAAGATTATTTCTCCAAGTGGCCCTTTGCAATTGCACTACCTGATCAAAAAGCAGCTACCATTGTAACAGCACTTCGAGATCAAGTTTTCACCTTGGTTGGACCTCCTCAAAGATTACACTCGGACCAGGGGAGAAACTTTGAGAGCCACATCCTGTCTGAGTTATGCAAGGCATTTGGGGTAGAGAAATCCAGTACAACACCCTACCATCCGATGGGAGATGGACTAGTTGAGAGGATGAATCGCTCCTTGCTTAACTTATTGAGAACACTGATGGAGAGGCAACTCAACTGGGAAGACCATTTGCAGCTGCTTCTCTTTGCATACCGAACCTCTCAGCATTCAACAACAAGACTGTCACCTTATGAAGTGTTATTTGGACGAAATTCTCCCCTGCTCCAGTTACCCTTATCACCCACCTCAGTATTCCCTGATCCAGGTGATTACAGCTGTCAACTTCAGCGGAAGCTCATGGAGATGTGGGAAATGGTTGAGGCCAATACAACCAAATCTGCAGAGGCACAGCAGAGCAACTATGCTGGACAGAAGAAAGTGACATTCGCTGTAGGACAAAGAGTGTTCCAACAAGAGGAAAGCTAGATCCCCGCTGGACTGGTCCATGGAACATCATCAGTATCAAAGGACCTCTCACATTAGAATTACAGATGGGATCCACAAAGCGCATAGTACATATGAACCGAGTGAGACCAATGTTAACTGGTGAAGCTGACAATTCCTCCCCTTGTGAGAACTGGTCACCTCCTTTATTTACACACTATGAGAATCCAGTCCCGACCCAAGACAATCAGACCACTCATAATGCTGAGCCAGTTTCACATTCTCAAGACAATGGAAATTCACTCCAAACCCATCGCACAGTGACTAGAAGTGGACGAGTTATTAGACCTCCAGACTATTATGGAGTATCAGGAAACTTTTAACATTGTTGCACACATACTCAATTTGTAAGTACTGCTCATACTTTAGTTTGAAGGAGGAGGTGTGTAATAGGATTAATTATGTTATTGATGTATGCGTAATCTTGTATCTGGTGATCCACACGTGACCTACCTCTGTCGTCCATGTGCTTGAGTTGTAAGTGTGATCTTTTGTTGTACTTGTTATTGAGTTATTACACTTATAACCAAGATTTGCATATTGTCCAACAACGTAATCATGTCACGTGATAAGGTGGTAGTTTCACACGTGACAGGTTAAGGCTGTGGACACAAAGTAATATAATCTAATCAAAAATAGCCAAACTGTAAAAAAGGGTGCGGCCCCCAAAAAGGCCATGGTGAAAAAAGATGCGAAATCCAAGGTGGCGGTGTCACAGTGATATATGTTTCCCCGGGGTAACGTGTTTCCCGCACACATATCCCTAGAGATCCGTGTTTCCCCGCACACATATCACTAACTCGCTAGCGACCTACAAGTCACAGTGATATGTGTTTCCCCGGGCAATATGTTTCCCCTTTATAAAGTCATGTGCAACGTACATAGTGTTATAGCATATAGGCGCGCATGCACTTTTAATAATCATAGCTAGCCATACCTATACAACTAATACTATAATTATACATGTTGATGGAGGAAATCAAGCCATTCACTGGCATTCAACTATAACTGCTAAACTGTGCTGTGATTTGGCTACGTAGCTATAGCATCAGTTTAATAAAGCAGTAGCTACAAGTACATACAATAAAATACTATCTCTCTAGCTATATAGAGTAAATCATGTGATTGCAGCTATGTATAACTAATCAATGTAGCTACAGCTTTGGCATGCAGTCAGTCATTATCTACCCCCTTGCCAGTTCTATCTGGGGTTCCCCAAGGGAGTATTTTGGGACCCCTACTCTTCATTATTTACATGAATGATTTACCACCTTGTGTTACCATCAGTAAAACTTTACTATTCATTGACGACACCAAGATTTATAATACTGTTTGTAGTCCTTGAGATATTTCACTGTTTCAAAATGATTTAGATTCAGCAACTTTGTGGAGTACGAGATATAATATGTCCTTTAATCCAATAAAGACTGTCCACTTATATTAATGCAAAAGTCATCACTAATTACAAAATAGCTGACAGACAGGTTTTAACAAACAGTTCACATAAAATCTCGGAATTATAGTATCATCAGATCTATCTTGGGATCAACACTACAAAAACATAATCCCTAAGACCTACAGAATGCTAGGACTGCTCCATCGCAGCTTTAGCAAGCATCAAACAACAGTGACAGCCAAGAGAACTTTGTATATTTCCTTAGTGAGATCGCAAGTTATATACGGTTCAGTGATTTGGAAACCTAACCATATCAAGCAGGGGCGGATCCAACTGCAGGGGGGAGGGGGGGCTTTGGGGGCTGAAGCCCCCCTTCATATTTAGGCTTTACTTGATCAATGTGCTGAGAATTATAATGAAATATTGTCTTAGCATAATTATGTGATCACTAATAATACAAATATTCATAAAACCACCTTATAAACATCTTTCCAAGGTATTATCAGTGGATTTATGCTAAAGTTTATGCAACAAGGACGTGGATCAGCATTGGAGGTGTACAAGATCGAGATACTCTAATAGAGCAGTCAGCTAACTACTCTAATAGAACATTAACTGGAAACATGTAGCTAGTTGGTTCTGTTATGAATTTTTTCCAAATCTGCCTACACCTATACATACAATGAAGTGTATTGGTCTGTTTAAAGGGCTTCATTCATCCACTTGTGTAGTTAATATGTATGGCAATACTTAATTCAGGTACACAATTTCCATTGAAAATGCTCTCAGATTCAATCTTGTATTGTTCAAATTTCAAAATTTTCCACTCTCAACATTATTATTCTAACATGCACCTACTCAGTGTTGTGCAATTGTGAGAGGGTGCATCATGTACTTGGTTATCTGTACCTACCCAAACTTTTCCATTATAGCAAAATGCTTCAGAGAGCCATACCTATAATCTAAAGGCAGTATATATAATCTACAGGCAGAAAATATTATGAATTTTATGTGGGAATGTCTCCAAATTGCAGTATTTTTTTTCCACAATTTCCTGGGGGGGGGGGGGGGAGGCATGCCCCCAGGCCCCTCTAGTTCCAGCATACTTTTGCTGGGAAGTGTGCTTTGCACACCTCTACCCAAGAGATTAGTACCTTGAGTTATAGCCCCCTCTTTATAAATCCTAGATCCGCCCCTGTCAAGGACGTCACACTTATTGAGCAGGCCCAGAGAAGAGCAACAAAGTTTATTTTAAATTACTATAGTTCTGATTATTAGTATAGCTAGCTAGTATAATTATTGTATTAGCTTATATAGTAGCTATATAGTTAGTTAGCTAACTATAGCTAAATACATACAATATGCATGGGTGTCTATTAGCTAGATATACCAATATATCTACTGAATGATTGGATCGCGTACTGCTTGCAACTAGCCATAGGACCTTGGAGTTACTGCACGATGGCTATATCTTAGTGGGAAACACGGATCCCTGGTGATATATGTGCGGGGAAACACGAATCCTCAGGGATATGTGTGTGCGGTGAAATATTAAAAAATCGCTACGGGAAAAACATATCACTGACAGCTTTTGGTGGGAAACACGGATCCCTAGTATGTGTGCGAGGAAACACGGATCCCTAGGGATATGTGTGCGGGAAACGCCTTACCCGGGGAAACATATCACTGTGACAGCGGCCAATAAATGGCTGTGATGGTAGGTTAATGGTAAAAATTTTAATAACGACAATTCAGGTGAATTTGGTGCCAAGACCAAGTGGCACAAAATTCACCTGAATTGTCGTTATTAAAATTTTTACCATTAACCTACCATCACAGCCATTTCTTGGCCGCCACCTTGGATTTCACGTCTTTTTTCACCATGGCCTTTTGGGGGGCCGCACCCATTTTTTACAGTTTGGCTATTTTTGATTAGATTATATTACTTTGTGTCCACAGCCTTAACCTGTCACGTGTGAAACTACCACCTTATCACGTGACATGATTACGTTGTTGGACAATATGCAAATCTTGGTTATAAGTAAGAAACTGGTAAATAAGCTTCATTCAGTAGGCCTCGTTACTTCATTGTGGCTAGGCGTTACTCAGAGGATAACTAACGAGACTAGTAACTTCGTTACTTGTAGTCTAAGTTTTTTTAATGCACGTGACTGCCGGCACTATATAACTTGCCTACTTCGTAGCCAAGGGGAGGCATCTGCCCCCCATCACCGTAGTGGTTGTTTTTCTTAACCTCCGTCAAAAGCTTACCAGTATTAAACTGACACGCTAATGACTAAATTATGTGCGCTACTACGCGGTATCACTATCACCAGAGGTTGCTAGTGAACGCGCACACACAACATTCAACTCGCTCGTGAATCCACCGAACGAAAATATCAGAGACACACTTCTAGATTACTCACGTGATAGAACATTTTCGAATCTGAAGAGTGCCCCGCTCTAAGGACCTCGCTGCGGCAGGAGTCGCAACTCACAAGTGACAAAGGAGACCAGATAACGCTACGAACCTACTGCCTACGAGGTGATAAAGTGTTAAATGTACCAAGTTTTTTTATTTCTTTTATTTATTTATTATTGCTTTATGGTGTAAACACACCAAAGGTCTGTTGGTAACATGTACCAACAGCCGCGAAAGTACATTACATTACATTACTTATTTACCTACTTACTTACTTACTTATATACACACATACATACAGATTCTACAAGTAGTTCAGGTTTGAGGTGGGTGGACGTGACTGGTGGCATCTTGAGCAAGGACAGAGATAGTGTAATGAGCAATTGTTGTTATCTTCAAAGTTAGTTATAAAATGATCCCAGAGAAAAGTTTTTAGTTTTGATTTTAGCAGAGGAAACGTTAGATCCAAGTTAAGGATAGGCATGGCATTCCAGAGAGTTGGTAATCTATGGAAATAAGAATGTCTAGATACGTTATTTAAATGATGAGGGATGATCAATTTGTTGCTGGTGCCGGATCTAGTATTAGCTGAGCTGAAGTTGATATGATCATGAATATTGAACTGTTTAGTTTGTACCTTGATTGATTTGATTGCAAATAATATATCTTGTAACTCGAACAGGTACATCAGAGGAAGGATCCTTAGTTTTACTAGACGGGTTTTGTAACTACTGGTGTAATCATTTAATAGATACTTAGTGGCACGGCGCTGGATTTGCTCAAGAGTTAAAATGTCTTTCATCAGGTGTGGACACCATAGTTGGGTGCAATAGAGCAGCTGAGATTGAACCATTGAAATATATAATGTGACCAATGTAGAAGTAGAATGGGTAGGAGCAATAGTACGACGTATTAGTCCCAATACCTTGTATGCACGAGCAGAGATTGATTTGTAGTGTTTGTCCCAACTTAGATTCTCAGATAATATGAGCCCTAAGTCCTTGTGTGAGTCATTATGTGGTATAGTAATATCCGAAATGGTGTAGGTGGTATCTAACTTGCATTTAAATGATAAATGTACGAATTTTTTAGATTAAAATTCAGATCTGTCTCTCTGGACCAAGTAAATAAAGCGATGATATCTTCTTGCAGAGCGTTGTAGTTTAGTTTCTCGAGTCGATCACACTAGATCGATCTATGTACGGCAGTGTAGTCTATTTTTTTAACTTTATCAGTCAGTTAGGTGGATCAGTCACTAGCTTACAAGTTCTACTAGCAAGAAAGACAGGTGGGATCAGTTTCATGCAATACGTGGCATTTGATTTCGCCAAGTGAAGTGAGTGAACGTGTCATCCTGTCAGCAGTGTGCTAGGACTGCAGCAAAAGCTGTGGCTAACGTAAAGTAATTTGTATTACCTGGTAACCACTATAAAATATTAACAATATAGCTCTACCGGACTGTGGATGAATTTGTTGGAGTACAGTTGTGGCACGTGCGATGATGCTCGACGAATTATACCCCCATTGAATCATTGATACGTGATAAGCAATCAGTATTGAAATAGTTACGTAGCTAGTTGTGTAAGCTGTAATAATACAACCAGAGGCGTAGCTAAGGGGGGGCATTTGCCCCCCCATCACTAAATGATTTTTTAAAAACCTTCGTCACAAGTTTACCAGTATTAAACTGACACGCAAATGACTGTACACTACTACGCGGTATCACCAGGGGTTGCTAGTGAATGCGCACACACAACACTCAACTCGCTCGTGAATCCATCGAACGAAAATATTAGAGACATACTTCTATATTTAGCCTAGATTACTCGCGTGATAGAACATTTTTGAATCTAAAAAGAGTGACCCGCTTCTCCGCGGCAGGAGTCACAACTCACAAGTGACAAAGGAGACCAAATGACGCTACGAACCTACTGCCTACGAGATGATAAAGTGTTAGCTAAATAAATGTACCAAGTTTATTTTATCGAGTCGATCACACTGGATCCTTGTACGTACGGCAGTGCAGTCTGTTTTTACTTTGTCAGTCAGTCAGGTGGATCAGTCAAGCTTACAAGTTCTGCTAGCAAGACAGGTGGGATTTGGTGCAATACATGGCATTTGAATTTTGCCGAGTGAAGTGAGTGAATACGTCATCCTGTCAGCAGTGTGCTAGGACTGCAGCACAGGCTGTGGCTAACTTAAAGTAACCTGTATTTGCACTAAAGTATTAGCTCTACGGGACTGTGGATTAATTTGTTGGAGTACAGTTGTGGCACGTGCGTATGGAACGCCGTTTGTAACGAAAATATACCTGACTCCAGCTACCTTATTATCGCCGATAATAAAACACCATCCTTATTATCGCCGATAATAACACTTATTATCGCCGATGATAAGACTATAGTTTATCATCGCCGATGATAAGACTCCAGCTTATTATCGCCGATAATAAGGCGGTGCTTATTTTCCTAGGAAATAATTAAGACAGCGCTTAAATTATTTTTTGGGTGCGTATATTTTAGCGCTTTAAAACTCTATTTATATGATTATGTTTATGATTATGATTATGATGTGATTTGGGTTGAGGCTTAGAAGCCTGTACACCCATTCAATCACATACATATACATACATAAATTAGATGCAATGAACAAAAATTAACTATGAATATGATTATTACATTAACATAAATCTATAGTCATAAAAGTAATTATCTACAGCTGATTTAAAATTATTTAATAAAGAATTTCCTACAATATCACTCGTAAGATTGTTCCAATCATTAATTACTCTAGTACCAAAATATCACACTAAGTTAGTCATAGAAGGCTTACATGGCTGCAGCTACTTCGCGTGAATCTCAACTATGGGGATGGGAAGCATTTTTTGACAAAATTGCAGTTTTTCTTTGCGAGAGCGGTCGCCAATTTGGAAACTGCTCGGAAAATTATGCTAATTATGCCATAGAAATGTTGGAAATCTGCATTATTACTGTCTCTCGCCTTAAGGCACATTTGGAAAATGGTGCAGTACTTGTCCAGCCCGAGTACCATGAAGTTGTGACCGGATATAAGAACAATATGGCTGAGAGCTTGGTAACATATCTGAGATCGTTGTCTGGAGAATGGGAGAGATACATAGCCTCAATGGCACGTGTATCAGAATCTTTGCGATACAGAGTTGCAACAAGGGAAAGTGTAGGTAGCGGAAGACCTCCATTTATTGTAGCAAAGGAACAACTTGAATATTTGCGTTCATTATCATTTTCATGAACCAACATAGCATTGTTGTTGGGCGTTTCCAGGATGACATTGTATAGGAGACGTCAAGAATTTGGAATGCTGGATGAACCAGGCAGGGAACTGACTGATACAGAACTTAGAACTAGAGTGTCAGAAATTAAGGATACACTTCCTGGTGTAGGAGAAAAGTTGATTCTAGGCTGACTTAAGTCAATGGGGTATAGGATGACTAGAGCTCGTGTTCGAGATGCACTGAGGTCTGTAGACCCCATCAACACTGCTCTTAGGTGGCAGGGGGGATTACAACTCGAAGACCTTACTCAGTTCCTGGACCTAATTCCCTATGGCATATAGGTATGCACTTATAGTTGTCTATGTGCTATGTTGTATGTTGCAACATAAATATATTATTATATTAACTGTACAGCACAAAATTTTGAAGGATGCAGAATCTCTATACTGATTTGACAAAGTTTTTGACAGATATAAGAGAGTATAGCTATAATACATATAAAAACTATCACAGTTTTTCTTTGCACCATATACAGAGGGTATCAGTTTGATTTGCACTGTGTTTTGAATCTACATGACACTATGTTGTGCAGTCAAACCTCTCCAATCTCATGCACAGAGACATCAATTCTGTCAATTCACCTGTGTAATCCGACATTGTACAGTATCTTTTGATTATACAGTAAATTAGGAACAATGTTTTTTTTAAATTTGCAACTATTAGCTACAGCTTTTTTCTTTTACAAAAAAATGCTTGGATGCTCAATACTTATACTCTGTGATAGATGTTAATGTAGCTATTAATCTTTGCCATATTGCAAAGGTTGAAAACAATGTATTTCCGAGTCTAGGGAATCCATTTTTTGTCAGATTACAGAGTACAAATGTGTCAGATTACAGAGGTTGTTTTCTATACAAAAGTGTTGGTAAATGACAGCTTGGTTAGATTAGAAAGGATCCTGTATTACACAAGTGTCAGATTAGAGAGGTTCAACTGTATCATGGAACAATATGCCACAACTATTATCATGGCAATCCTTGGCTGTTAGACTATTATTTTCTGTACATAGAATAACATTTTTTCTGTTAGCTTTAACAGCTTATCAGGATTCGCCCAACGACCTACTGCTAATACATGTGGGTGTGAATTGGAGCTGCCTTCAACCTATCTCAGTTATCTTGAGTTTGAGAAAGAGTTCAATGCCATTTTAGCTGATGATGACTATGCTTGGGACATGAATGCTTGTTGACTGTCAGTACACCAGTTGTAGCCAGGACGCTGTGTATATTACTTTAATGATTTTTGCATGTGTGTTTTGTGCCATTCATAACATGGTCTGTTAATAAACATTGATGATTTTGAATAGTTGCATATGATGCATGTGTTAGGTATTGTACAGTATGTACTAAATGCTTTAAGGGAAAATCAGTAGTTTTGCATGGGGGTAGTTATCAGCGAAAATTTTATTGAAATATTTATAATCTAGCAAATACATTTTGGGAGTGTGTTTGCAAATCCACGAAAAAAAATTTTTTTTGACTAGATCAGCTGGTGTTTGCTCGAATTACGACCTTGTTCAACTCAATACTGCTCACTGTTGATGCCACGATTCACTGAAGCAGCCATGACTTAGCTAGCTAACATTAATATTATTAATGCTAAAAGCTAATAGATCTATATACGCGCCCTAGGACATAATTTAAGCGCTGTCTTAATTATATCCTAGGAAAATAAGCGCTGTCTTATTATCGGCGATAATAAGTTAGAGTCCTTATCATCGGCGACAATAAGCTGTAGTCTTATCATCGGCGATAATAAAGCTGTAGTCTTATCATCGGCGATAATAAGGTGAGGTCTTATTATCGGCGATAATATAAGTGTTATTATCGGCGATAATAAGTTTTATTATCGGCGATAATAAGTGTTATTATCGGCGATAATAATTGTTATTATCGGCGATAATAAGGATGGTGTTTTATTATCGGCGATAATAAGGTAGCTGGAGTCAAGTATATTTTTGTTACAAACGGCGTTCCATACGTGCGATGATGCTCGACGAATATAGCTACCTCGATTGGAAGCAGTCAGTACTGAAATAGTTACGTAGCTAGTTATTTCAGCTGTAATAATACAACACCGTATGTTGGCTAGCCCACCATTGGGTCATTAGCCTTTTCTGCAATCATGAATGATTTTGAGTGTTTCGTGGGGGCATGCCTGCCCCTCCATCACCTTCTGGCTAGCTACGCCCCTGAATACAACACCGTATGTTGGCTAGCCCACCATTGGGTCATTAGCCCTTTTTGCAATCATGAATAATTTTGAGCGTTTCGTGGGGGCATGCCTGCCCCTCCATCATGTTCTGGCTAGCTACGCCCCTGCCGCCACCTTGGATTTCACATCTTTTTTCACCATGGCCTTTTTGGGGGCTGCATCCTTTTTTACAGCTTGGCTGTTTTGATTAGATATAACTTCTTTTTGTATTTGTATACTACAAAGCCGGCCAATGGCTGGCTTTGGGGTTTTTTTAACCCATGTGTTTTTTCTTTACCACAGGAAGAAGAAAAGAACTTAAAGATTTTTAATACTTCAATTATTTTTGATTTTATTAGTAACTAGCTGTAGTACCTGCCCTATCGTGCAGGGCAGTATGTACAATGACATGGAAATGAAATGAAATTACAGTTGGTAACATACTATTATAGATACTTTATAAAAGACTAAGGAAACAATGTGGTGTAAGGATTGCATGAATGCAATAATTGTGGAGAAGTGCACTCTTATTGGAATATTTTGTGACTTAAGTTGCTCAAATTCTACCATCAACCAAACATACCATGAATTACTGTAATCTGCACTACAACGATTCTGTTATGACAAAATATAACAGCATGGGCACAGAGTGGGGGCTAGCAAGAAATAATAATAAATGAAAACAAAAAATTTTGAGTCATCCAGCCCAAGACAGCTCATGGAAAAAACCTGCCAGCCTTTTCTTTTGTTTTGCTGCACAGGAAAAACCGAAAAATGCTACACTCTGCTTTGTATGCATGTGTAGAAAGAGATCAAATCATTGCTGCAAAGTCTATAAATAGTTCCCATTTTCACAACGTGCCCCACGTTGTGAAGAACAGTCTGCCACGGGACCGTGTCATTTCACTGTGTAGCTGCAGTCATCCCTCCTCCGAGCTAACCATCCAGGATATGCATAAAGACAAAAGAATAGAAAAGATAAATAGTTTCACACATACATAAATATACAAAGCAACCATCTGATACATTTTTTTACCATAATACCTTCCTTACCACCATCCACAGGTGCTGATCCACAATATCACAAAGCAGCAGTAGCAGCAGACAAACCTAACTAAAGTGCATGTGTTTGCCTATCTAAAAACCTCACTATAGACTACATTACGTGTTTTGCAATCCCCTCTAACTAAAAGTGTCAATCTATCTGCTGAACCTACCCTAGATAGTGCCACATAAAGCATGCCGTGTGTGAAGCTTTCGTCCGTCAAATCTAATCCTACAGCCTTAAAAGTTTGGCCCTGGCTTTTGTTAATGGTCATGGCAAAGCAAAGTGCAATTGGAAATTGAAGCCGTCTAAATTCAAAAGACAAAACTGAGTTACTCGGAATGAGAGGAATGCGTGGTATTATAATATTGTGTGCTGCATATCTACCGTGAGAAATCTTGGCCTCTACTGTGTTAGCCGACAGTTTAGTAACTGCACACCTAGTGCCATTAGTAACCCTTGGAGGATCTAGAGAACGTAGAATAATAATAGGAGCGCCTACTTTAAGTAAGAGAAGATGCTGAGGTAGTCCAGATACCTCTAAAGAGTTCAAGAATTCTGTTGGAAAGTGAACAGCCTGAGATTCATCAGGTATGGTGTCCAAGGACCTGTAGTCACAGCAGTCACCAGGTAACTGCTCCACCAGAGTCACGTTGATGGAATGAGTGGTCTTGTTAAGAGGAGCAAGAATGCAGCGTTCAGAAAGCCAAGCCAAGTCGCTAAAGTTAGAGAGCAAATCTGGATACACCCTGGAAACCAGTTCCTCCTTGCTATCCACAAAGGTTCCCATGGTGTCAGGTAGCTGGACAACATCAGGTAGAGTGTCAATAGGAAACTTCCCATCTCCAATGGCCAATAGTTCTTCAGCGAATTGTCCAGCTGCCACATCCCCACACAGGTGCACTCTCATGTTAGTGTGTAGTTGTTTAACCACCACACTGTCCCACAGATGAGATCGCTTGAGGCAAGCATCAACAATGTTACCTCTAGTGCCACCTTGAATGACAGGTAGAATCTGCCTGAAGTCACCACACAGTAGCATGCACTTGCCTCCCATTGGATTATCATTCCCTGTCAGATCCCTCAGGGTACGGTCCAAAGCTTCAAAAGCACCTCTGTTGGTCATGGGGGCTTCGTCGACTACTATGGCTTTAGCCTCTATGATCACCCTACATAGTGCAGTTCCTTTCTTGATGTTGCACATGGGGATGTCCGATGCATGCAAGTCCAAAGGGATCTTAAAGGTGCTATGCAAGGTACGTCCTCCAGTCAAGAGAGTAGCAGCTATTCCGCTAGAAGCAGTAGCTAATGCTATGTCACCTACAGACCCAAGTTTAGCTAGAATAAGATTGATCAAGAAAGTTTTGCCAGTTCCACCAGGGGCATCCAAGAATAACATGCCTCCCTCATCTCTATCTATCATGGAGCAAAAGGTGTCATAGACATCTTGCTGGTCAGCAATAAGCAATGGAACATTACGATTTACGTATGCCTGTTGCTCTTCAGGATTATAGTCAATCTCCCTACGGTACACACGTGCAAACCTATTGCTATCCACTGCCTGAGGCTGGGGTAGCCCATACTCAGACAGTTCCCTACCTCCCATGGAAATAACTTTTTCCTGCAAGTCATTGAGAGCCACATTGAAGATGTCATCATTGAACTCCAAGTCATCATCCCGATGTTGAGTACGTTGCTGGTGCAAGAAGTCCTCTGCCATTGCTTCCTTGTGGTTCTCGTAAATCTCCAGAGGGTTGGATGGTTCACACCAATTAAGGATCACTGCAAACAGGGTGCGAAGACTTGCAGGTGAGTTGCTGACTGATGCCTTTTCCATAGCCAAGTGGTACTGATTATCATCCTCAAGAAGACCTAACCTCAAACATGCATCCCTAAAGGAACTACAGAGGTCACCTTCAACAGTTCTCAAGTCAGCAAAAGACTGGGGTCCCCTAACATGATGAAGCAGCAATCGAAGGTAGAAGCATTCTCCCTGACGTGGACTGATGGTGTAGACTCTGCCTATAACCTGAGCCTCCTTAACTCCAGGATGGTCAGCGACATCCTTTCCCTGTTTTCTCCTGTTCCAAGTCTTCCTGCTCCACGTGTAGTACTGAGGCACTTCTTCATACAACAGAGTCCTGGTGAAATCATCAGATTGACAGAGAACAAAGAACTCTGTCAACGTAGTCTTCGGAGGGTCACCAGAAGCCTGTTCTTTTGCAGTCTCCTCAGTGAAATACACTCGTTGGCCATTCTCCAAGTGAACAGCAAGCTGTTCAACAGGAGGGAACCTTTCATGTATGGGGAACTCCAGTATTCTCCAGGCAGCCTCGCTGCTGCTGATGTAGCGTGCATTCTGGAAGTCTGAGATCTCATCCACCTGATCAGACCTCAGAGCAAAGGTTGCCTGATCACAACCCTTGTGTACGTATTTCAGTACATACTTGATGGATTTGATGGACACGCAAAGCTCGACATTACAGTGACAGTTTAAAGAATGAAGCAGAAGTTTGTTGTAAGGCACAATCCACCTGTTGTCAATCTCTTGAGTAACGCGAGACCCCATCACCCTCATATTAATGGTAGCCACTTGTCCACCATGCTCAGGGCTCCTCCTCCTGTACAGTGGGTAACTGTCTGCACGTAGTTGGGTATCAGCCTTGAACTGCTTTGGGTAGCTCTTACTGCAGCGGCCATCTTCCATGCAGGGTGAGTCAGGGTTGATGCTCCCACAGGGCCCATGTACCATGTTGGAAATCATGATCTGATGCAGCTCAGGATCAACCATTGGATCAGGGATCTCAGCACAGATGATGTCATCAATCTTATCTGGAGTGATCTTGTGCTCTGGAATAAGCCATTGCAGCAAATGGCAATGTGGCAAACCGCGCTTTTGCCATTCTGTTGAGTAGAGCCAAGCCCATGGTTTCCCAAAAATCATCTCCTTTGTGAGCATCTCTAACAATTTCTTCACCTTAAGCCTAAACACACGGGCCACTAAGTCTGGACGGTCCAGAGGCTCTTGACCTGGTAGTAGATTGTTCCTAATCTCTGGCCAATTAGGATTGGTGGTCATGGTGATAAAGAGGTTGGGGTGGCCATACTTCCTAACGTAGGTCATTGCATCCTGCTGACGCTCATGCATGCAGCGTGGTCCACCAGTAAATGACGACGGTAGGATCACCCTACAACCAACATTCCTGGGGTCACCATCCCCATCTACCATTGCATCCTGCAAATCCTGGTAGCAATCAGCACGTAGTGCCTTTTGCTCACACCTGAGAAACTGTAAGCGCTCAGTTTCAATCTTACAGTAGGCGTCAACCAGGAATTGCTGGAAAAGCCTTTTAGCCTTAAGCAATACAGGCACTTGCTGCCTGACCATGATGTGGTAGCGGTAATATACCATGGCTGTCAATTTCCTACCATTAGCCAATTTCAGGTTGATGTGCCATCCATTGGTGCCATAAGAAAAGAGTAAAGGATACTGTAAAGGATCATACCCCCTATGAAGTTCAGAAATGCACTGCAAAGACCCATCCCTATAGTGCAAAACTATGTCCCTATTATTTACATTATCATTAGGCATTAGCACTCCTACCTCGTCACACATCGGGCTATTGTACCTCCTAGCATGCTCTCCTACAGGCCGTTTGTTCTCATTAATCACTACCCTAATATTTGCTGGCTCATCATGCTGCTCAAATATTTCTTTAGCTACCTTAATAAGTTGAACATAGTGATTATCGTCATGCAAAAGCTCAGTAATACCCCTAACTATGTCAAGCCTTAACCCATCAACTATCCCACATCTTGTAGCTACTTCAGTTTGCTGGTTGTCGATAAAATAAATTTGGGAAAATTTAGGAGACTCACCTGTTGATGGAACTAAACTACCTATACGATGATAGACTTGACCCTGTACTCTAAAAGAAGGATTGAAGCCAGCTATAGTTATCTCGTTACAGCCAAAGCTTGTCATTTGAAATGCACTATTATACTTACGTATGCTAGCTAGAAAATGTTTACCTGCTGTGTTTGTACCTTCATACAGGTGTCTCAAGAATGACTGGGGCTGTGGAAATGCCTCTAACTGGACATTACCCTTCAAGCAACAAAGAGATTCGGTCTCCTGGGGAAATTTTAATGCGCCGCAGTGTGTGCATTCTACACTAAGTGTGCCTACATCTGTAGTGTTGAAGAAGTTGTGTGGCTGATAGTTAAGCCCCCTAAAGCTTGGGTGTGTGCTTGCACGTACCTGTTGTCTGCGTGCTGTGTTAGCCTGCTGCTCCAGAGCTCTGTAGAGTGGATCAACTCGAGCTTGTTGATGGGAAGCTGTATCTTGTTGTTGCTCCTCCCTCCTTGTTACTGGGTCTTCACGCGCAAGTCGACGGGCAGCTGTTTCACGCTGCTGTTCTTCTTCTCTGGTGGCAGGGTCTGCACGCGCAAGTCGATGGGCAGCTGTATCACGCTGCTGTTCTTCTCTGGCCGGGTCCGCACGCGCAAGTCGAAGGGCAGCTGCATCGTGGATCCGTTCCTGTGATCTTTTTTCTTCGTCCTGGCGGGCCACACAATGGGCTTCTGCGTCGCGTTGTCGTCGTCTCTGAGTCCAGTTCACACCTAGCACTGGATGAGGTGGTAGCTCCAGTTGAAGCCTCCTGGCGGCGCAGTATTTGTCGTTCCGTCTCTTCTCTGGATCCAATCTTTGGTTCTGCTTGCGTCTCTTTGCTTGAAACACACAAAAAGTAGACGATCGTTTTCGCTTAGGCGGCATGCTCGGGCATGCTTACACAGCACATCAAATGAATTTGAATTAGAAATATCACGTGTGTACAGTTGGCAAAAACACATGCAGTACAGTGCGAAAAAAGGTGTACTGAAAAGGTGCCCAAAACGAAAAAAAAATTAACACCAGCTGGACTCGAACCCACAACCTCGTGCACGTAAGACAGGCACCTAAACCATTAATCTATCTACTTCACCACATTGTTACAGCAATATTTTTGTCTTATAAAGACTTGTACAAATGGACTGAGATAGGTGTATACTTGCAGTTTGCATGCGGTTTATAGAAAGAATTCAAGCGAATTTTAGTCTACACACCTGCCTTCAACGGCCCCTAGACGACTAACGATAGCTCGCACGAATTTTTCGAAAGCGTCATTGTTGAGCTCAATAATCAGCGATTCCGTGACGCCAAAGACGCTTCGAAACGCGCAGCGGTTCGAGAGTACAATGCGTGACATCAAATGGAATGCAGACAGAAGGACAGACGGCTTTTCACTCTTATAATATAGATTATACAAATTATATACATATATATCACTTTAGCGTGGGCGTTCAAAGGCGCCGCTCGGTATTTAACTCGCATATTTCCCGGGCAATATCAAGATATTGCCCGGGAAATATCATGGGAAAGCGGTTTGCCAATGACTTTGATACCCAGCCAGTTCAAAGAATCGATGCGCTTTGACTCGTTATATTGAGCAACATAGAGCTTTGTATTGTGGGACTCGGTTTTGTAGAGGTTGCTAAGCTTAGTACATAGGCTAAGATAGAGTAGTTGGTTGTTACTAAAGGATAACGAAGGCACAAGATAATTGTTTGGGCGATTGTGGATGCGTATTTCTACCCACCGCGTATCAGTCTTTGAACAGACCATGGAACAGCAAAGGTACTACTGCTACGTTGAAATAGGTTAGTAACGTACAGTTCTAAGTACTTAACTTAATATAATAACTTACTTACTGTCCCAATAGCGAAGTTAGTTGGCTTAACTTAGTACAAAAATGATAACAATATAAACTCCATCCCACAATCGCAAGTTTTCTAACATTGCGTGTTGAAGCATAGTAACGTATTAATGACGTTTTAACGTATGGACAATGTTTTGATGGCTATTAGCCCACGCTATTAAAACCACAATCGATCTTCAGATGCTACTGTATAAAACAAATGGGATGAGTTCTCGTTAGTTCTTTCACCTATTAGGTGAGTGCGCCCCAAGTGATATATATCACTTGTACCATGGCTGCTTGGGATTTTGCTGACATATACACCCGCAGCCCTCGGGCCTGCGGCCCTCGTGCTTTGGGTGTATATATCAGCAAAATCCCTCGCAGCCATGGTATAACTATTGCATATTTATTACATGCCCATTATTCCCCACAGGATATTATTTTGCAGCTGATCTCTCTCCTGGGTGACTTGAAATGTAGCTGAACTATCTATAAGGTGACCTCTATTAGCTGATCTCTCTACAGGGTGATTTGTTTCTAGATGAACTCTCTACAGGTGATTTGTTTGCAGCTAAACTCTCTACATGGCGGTTTCTTTGTAGCTGAACTCTCCACATGATGGTTTCTTTGTAGCTGAACTCTCTACAAGGTGACTTCTTCTAGCTGAACTCTCTACAGAGTGATTTGTTTGCAGCTGAACTCTCTACATGATGGTTTTTTTGTAGCTGAACCATCTACAGGGTGATTTGTTGTAGTTGAATTCTCTACAGGGTGATTTGTTTGAGGCTGAACTCTCTACATGGCAGTTTCTTTGTAACTGAACTCCCTACAAGGTGACTTCTTCTAGCTGATCTTTCTACAGGGTGAATTGTTTGTAGCTGAACTATCTACAAGGTAACTTCTTCTAGCTGATCTCTCTACAGGGTGATTTGTTTGCAGCTGAACTCTTTACATGATGGTTTCTTTGTAGCTGAACTCTCTACAAGGTGACTTCTTCTAGCTGAACTCTCTACAGGGTAATTTCTTTGTAGCTGCACTCTCTATATGATGGTTTCTTTTTAGCTGAACTCTCTACAAGGTGACTTCTTCTAGCTGATCCCTCTACAGGGGGATTTGTCTGTAGCTGAACTCTCAACAAGTGATTTATTTGCAGCTGACCTCTTTATGTGGTGGTTTCTTTGTAGCTGAACTCACTACAAGATGACCTCTTCTCTCCAGGGTGATGTGTTTCTAGCTGAACTCTCTACTGGTGATTTGTTGCAGTTAAACTCTCTACATAGTGGTTTCTTTGTAGCTGAACTCTCTACAAGGTGACCTCTTCTAGCTGATCCTTCTACAGGGCGATTTGTTTGTAGTTGAATTCTCTACACGGTGATTTGTTTGAGGCTGAACTCTCTACATGGCGGTTTCTTTGTAGCTGAACTCTCTACAAGGTGACCTCTTCTAGCTGATCTCTCTACAGGGTGATTTGTTTCTAGCTGAACTCTCTACCGGTTATTTGTTTGCAGCTAATCTCTCTACATGGTGGTTTCTTTGTAGCTGAACTCTCTACAAGGTGACCTCTTCTAGCTGATGTCTCTACAGGGTGATTTGTTTCTAGCTGAACTCTCTACCGGTTATTTGTTTGCAGCTAATCTCTCTACATGGTGGTTTCTTTGTAGCTGAACTCTCTACATGATGGTTTCTGTGTAGCTGAACTCTCTACAAGGTGATTTGTTTGCAGCTGAACTCTCTACATGATGGTTTCTTTGTAGCTGGACTCTCTACAAGGTAGCCTCTTCTAGCTGATCTCTCTACAGGGTGATCTTTTTGTAGCTGAACGCTCTACGGGGTGATTTGTTTGCAGCTGAACTCTCTACATGATGGTTTCTTTGTAGCTGAACTCTCTACAAGGTGACCTCTTCTAGCTGATCTCTCTACATGGTTATTTGTTTCTAGCTGTGTGAACTCTCTACAGGCGATATGTTTGCAGCTGAACTGTCTACATGGTGGTTTCTTTGTACCTGAACTCTCTACAAGGTGACTTGTTTCTAGCTGATCCCTCTACAAGGTGACTTCCTCTAGCTGATCTCTCTATAGGGTTACTTGTATCTAGCTGAACTATCTACAGGATGATTTGTTCATAGTTGAACTCTCTACAGGTTAATTTGTTTGTAGCTGAAATCTCTTGTTTCAAACTGATCTCACTGTAGCATAACTTATTTGTAGCTGAACTCTCTAGAGGATGGCTTCTTTGTAGCTGAACTCTCTACAGAGTGATTTTTTTTTGTAGCTGAACTGTATATAGGGTGATTTGAACTTTCTACAGGGTGATTTGTTTATAGCTGAATGCTCTGCAGGGTGATTTGTTTGTAGTTGATCTCTCTACAGGGTTTCTTTGCAGCTGAGTTCTCTACAGGGTGACTTCTTCTAGCTGAACTCTCTCTTGTTTCTAGCTGATCTCTCTACAGAGTAACTTGTTTGTATAGCTGAACTCTTTACAGAGTAGTATTTTGGTTGCTGAACTCTCTACACGGTGACTTGTTTGTAGCAAAATTGTTTACAGAGTGACTTGTTGGTAGCTGAATTCTCTACAGAGTGACTTACTTGTAGCTGAATTCTCTACAGAGTGACTTACTTGTAGCTGAACACTGTATAAACTATAAATTGACTTGTCTGTAGCTGAACTCTCTTCAGGGTTACTTGTTTGCAGGTGATCTCTATAGGGTAACTTGTTTGTATAGATGAACTCTTTACAGGGTAGTTTCTTTGTAGCTGAACTCTCTCCACAGTGACTTGTTTGTAGCTGAATTCTCTAGAGAGTGTAGCCGAACTCTCTACAGGGTGCATGACTTGTTTATAGCTGAACTCTCTTCAGTGTGACTTGTAATGTTCTGAATCACTACAGCGATATATTTGTAGCTGAACTCTCTATAGGGTGACTTGCTTCTTGCTGAACTGTCTATAAGATTAACTGTTTGCAGCTGAACTCCCTACAGAATAACCTGTAATGTAATAGAATTCTATAATGGAGTAAATAAATTAGCTGAATGCTCTATTAGGGTGACTGTTCTATTAGAGTATCTCGATCTCGCATTTGCTACACGGAGTTGGCTTTCGAATCATAACTCAGTGGTTTGTAATCCAATTCTTCTATACTACTGCAAGGACTTTCAATGAAGATTATTCCAGCTATACACCGATTTTCAGCTCATTGCTCTAAGCGGTTTGCCTAGTAGGCGTGAAAACTAATACTTTTTTATTCCTAAAAATCGATCGCGTAATTGTGACACAGGTTGGGTTTTGTGTCATATCTCCGTGGTCTTTATCTCGATTCTTTTCAAACCACCAAAAGGCACTCCTACGATGGTTACTCCATCTACATAGCAATGTTCTACTCATTCCATGAAGCGGTTTACCCTGTAGGCATGACAACATATCGATCTTGTTTTACGCGAATAATCGGTCATAACTCTTGAATCATTCATCGGAGTTGCACCAAATATGGTGCTAGGATTCGCCTTTTAACTCCCCTTCTGTGTGCCAAATTTCAAGGCGATCGGAGTACGCGTTTGCGTTTTATAGCACTTTTTGCAAGTGTGCGAAAAGACGAAGAAGAAAAAAAAACGAAGGAAAAAAACGAAACTTTGGCCACTCGTATCTCGGAAATGGCTTGAGTGATTTCCTTCAAATTTGGAATGTAGACTCCCCTAGCTAGCGGGCAACTCTGTAGCAAATTTGGTTCCAATCGGATAAGGTATCACCGAGATACAAATGTGTGAAAATGACGTTTTCTTTCTTTCTGTCAATATACTCACTGTGTGGCTGCACTGGCTTCTTGGGCCTATCGTGTGTCTTGATATGTAATATTATTACAGTTACTTTATTTTATGGGTAATATGTAACTGTAACTAAATAGTTCAGTTGCAAGTAATATGTAACTAGTTACTTTTACAAAGTAACTTGCCCAACACTGCTGATATTAAAGACATTCTAACCTTTAAAACATACTGCTTTTATGACTTCACAAAGGATAAAAATAAGGAGTAAGGCAATAATAAGAGGTGATTATTAGCTACTTTAAAATACAGGATAATCTGCTCTTCCCAACCACCTACACCTTAGCCTGTTTGTGCCCCTCCCCTTTCCAGCTCCTGGATTCGCCCCTGGTAAGCATAATAAAATTATCAATAAAGTACATATTACAGACACACATGTATTTATAGCCTGCTTAGCATGCCCTTCCTAATCTTGTACTTTTGAAAATCATGAGCAATTGAGCATGCAAAATTAAAGTACATCTTGAAATAACTTGTCAGGAATAACTTGTCAGGATGGAAGTTATCAGAAATTTTACTTGTTAAGACCTGCAAATTGTTGTACATATTACATAATGGCTAGTATCAAATATAGTGTATGGCTTTTCTGACTAATTGTAAGTTTTATGCTTTGTCTGAAGTTGTGAGAGACCATAATACATATAATTATAATATACATACATACTGTATCATGGCCTCTAAAATTGGACATTCAAAGTAAGGTACAGGTATATGGGCTGGTGCTACTACTGTACCTAAAAAATTGATTGTCTTTGTATTGCGCTGCTGCCCTCCAGCATTAATGGAGTAGATATGAAGTAATTGTCTTGGTACAAACAAAGGTCTAGGCAACAACCAGAAAACATCTGCTTGCTGGATGCTATTTGAGAGCCAATAGATGCACAAAAAGTGTAAACTACAGTAATGAGATATAGTGACTCTACTATGTATGCAGGTATAAATGACATATTATATATATCCAGGAGTTGTACAAGGTAGTTTCCTGATTTGGTAGTGAGGTATCAGTGCAGGGGTCTTGGGATGAAGCTCCCTGCCACAGACTGATTTGAAAATTGAGAAGCTTTGACATTAACTAGATTCATGATTTCATGGATAGCATTAAATATTTTCAATATAATAATAATAATAATAATAATGCAACTGTTGCTAGCAAAGTATTTAGCTACTAATGGAGAGCCTCTGTTACAAGCAGTGTTTCAAGGATCTCAGTGGAGTGGTCTTGAAGAATCACCATCTATATTTAAAAATAGGAGAACAATTGAACACCTTGAAGCATGGAAAGATAAGCCATTGCATGGTCAGTTTATTAGGCAACTTAATGATGGAATAGACGTGCAATAGCAGTGGTCATGGTTATATAACAGTTACCTAAAGAAAGAAACTGAAGGATTTGTTATGGCTGCACAAAACCAGGCTATCTCCACTAATTGTATTAAGGCCAACATTAACCATCAAACATGCTCTGCTCAATTTTGGTTGTGTGGGGGTACTATCGAGACTGTTGATCACATTCTTAGTAGTTGTGCTGTGATTGCCCAATCGTATTACAAATAAAGACATGATAAGGTAGCGAGGAGAATTTGCCATTGATGATAAGTGGTGGACTCACCAACCACTTTCTGTGATGGAGAATACCTCCATGAAACTACTATGGGATTTCACAATCCAATGTGACAGACATATACCACACAATCGACCAGATGTTGTATGTGTAGATTACCTAACCAAGATAATTTATTTAATCGGTGTGGCTATTCCAGGTGACACTAGAGTTACAGAGAAAGTTGTAGAGAAACACCAACGGTACACAGATTTGAAGATTGAACTCCAGAAAATGTGGAACATGCAGGTTGTCATTCTCCCACTTGTCCTGGGTGCTCTCGGATCAGTACCTTTGTGCCTGGAGAAACATTTGAAAACCTTGAACATTCATTACAAAGGACTACTACCAAAGTTACAGAAGAGCGTTATTTTAAGTTCCTGCCATATTACTTGAAGATTTTTGACAGAGTACCATCAATAATCTGAACTATGGTATAGATTCAGATAACTATTTACCACTCTCATGTATGTACATATGTAATGTATTCAATAATAATAATATGCTTATTATTATTAATAAGTAATTACTCTGAAATGTCAATTGTTTTGGTTTATGGCTGGCACTGTTACAAACTCTGATATAAACACATATATATTCAAATTCATCAAATGAAACTACTTTAAATTTCAAGTCATCCTTACATTTATGTATAGTTATATTATTCTGTAATTAACTGCTCTATTGAGTATATTATTTTGATCTTTATCAAGGAGTTTTCAACACAAAGCCTTGTCCCATAAAATAAGATAGTTGTGCTCCTGCCGCAGCCTGCAAGCCTACAAGTTAACATTTCAGAGGGGAGTTTCTGGATCCCAAGAAACCCCCTAAACACTCCCCTAGTATACATTTTGAGACCTCAGAATTGTATACACAGACTGTAGTAAGAGGTGTTCATCTGTGCTTTTGCAAAGAGTGTAACTCAAGATTTCAATGAGAACATCAGCTGTAATGAGTTATACATAAAACACTTTACTCCTAGATGGTGAGCACTTTATTTGGCAGAAAATCATTGTACAGTACATGCAGCAGCTGGAAAAAAAGATGCTTTCTAATGGAATGTATAAGCAGACAAAATGAATGTACAAAAATTATAAATGTTGCAAGATAAGTTGCCGCAATTTTGTAATGTAATATAAATCGTTAACATAAATATTTCTACTTGTCACAAAAATGTCAATAATACGTATTCTCGCTCTAACTCAGAAAACAAACAAAATTCTAGTGTCAGAAAATACACACAATGAATACAGTATGTTTTCACATAACAGTGCAAATATCCTACTTCATTGTTAATCTACACGGAACTGCAAAATTGAATGCAGTACATTGTCTCTTATGTAAATACTTATGTCTCTTTAAGTAGAAATAAATGTACATTACACTACACTGGCATTGCATCCAGCCCATCTGACAGACACTGATCATCTTTGCTATCTACAGTATAATGCATAACATTGCATAACGTGTAATTCTATAGTGTCATAAAGCAATATCTACATTATTATTATTCAGTATGATCAAGAGTTCATAATATATATATTTTTGATGTAGAGCAGAAAGTTTGTTTTTTAATGTTACAAATAAATAGTTTAAATTTGACTGGGTCTGGAAATATTGGTCTTAACACCAACGATGACAAGTTCAATTTTTTCATTACAAACACAAAATTTAATCTACATGAAAACCAAATTTCACTGTGAAAATCAGCAGGAGCTATGCAGTCTGCTTATGTTGAGGTGAATCACTCAGATGATCTAGGGTAATTCTGAGTTCTAACCAATCTGAGGATAGTGGCTACTACAGCTCCAAATAATGACCTGTGCTGTTAAATTCCTTTTATTTTAATCCCTGAATAGCCTGTTCCTCTTATAACAACCTTTTTATCTCCCCCCACCATCCCTCACCTAATATAACATTCACTCATACAAAAATATCTACATGCTGTTGCTCCTGAAGGATAAAACAATTGAGAATATGGTAAATGTAGCATCATAACATTTAACCAGTGGTGAGCCACAGCATGCTTCTTAACACTTGCAAATACATAGGAAATGGACATTTTCCATAGACAGTCAATGCAATGTAACAGTGTAAGTAGTAAGTTGTTATCAAAGTGCGCATAAGCTCATATATGGTAGAGTAAACCATCAGATACCATAATTCTCACCTTCTGTGATAGTTTCTGCCTTGCCATTTGTGGACAGCTGATTTCTAATGGCAAGTGAAAGACTTTTGTTATCAACACTTCCATAATCTTCCAAAATGTTAAGAAATTGATAAAACCCATCACTGCAATTCTTGAACCCTGCTTTCAGTGGATTGACCACTTTGCCCAATATCAGAGCGTTACCCCTAATAGTGGATGTACTTGGTCTGAGAATTTCTTCCTCATCTTTTGGTGATATTATTTTGTGTGAGACAAAGTGATGAGTCAACTGCTTAGCAGACAAACTATCAACTAGTTTACTGTAGTAATCAATGAGTACTGAGTACTCCAATGGTGGACATTCTGAAATGTGACTTACAGATGTTATAGCACCCATAGATCAAAATTAATGTAGGTACCATGCACACCCACACAGTTACATGTGTGAACAAAATACTGTATCTCACCATTTTTAATACCAAGTTTATCATTTAGTTCAGTGAGGGATGCTGACTCCTGGTTAACTGAATGCTGTAACAATGAACCTGTGCCAAAAATACATGTGTATACATACATGTACAGTACAGTATGAAGACACTTGCATGCCTATACAATAAGCTACCTTGCCGACTTCTCTCAGCAGCTTCAGTAAACATTCTTGTTCTCATTTCAAGTGATAATGCCTTAGTAGCATTATTACCATGATGTTCCATAATGGCAAGCATCTTGTTAAGGGGCTCAATATCATCCTCCTCTCGTAATGGAGATGACACTCTACTCAGTAATAGTTTAACTGCCATGTACGATGGAGTAGTGGGTTTAGTGATCTCATCATGATCAGTTAATGAGATCACTCTATGTGATACAAAGTAGTGAGAAAGATCACTGGTAGGCAAGGTGTCAATTAGTTTACTGTAGTACTCAGTGAACAACTTGTACTCTCCTGACTGGGGGCCTACATACACACAAAATTGGGATCCTAGCCTATAAAATAAACAGTATGCATACCTTCATGCTTTTGCTTGGTCTTCTGTGTTTCTATATCTTTTACTACTTCACAATATTTTTGGTGATCCTGATTTGAAAGAAAACTTGTATAAGGTAAAACAAAGTGATAAACAAAATAGACTCACTTCTGTTAGCCACACTATATGAATGCTGTTCAAATTCATAAGTTTCAAACTCCCATGACCACAACGAGCATAATCAAATGGAGGAGTCATAGTGGTGAGCACTGCTATGTGCTCCTCATTGAATCCTTCACACTGACAATGAAAACCATATTGGAGTCTGCCTTGCTTGTAACTCAACTGTTCACAAACACCTTGTAAAGCATCTGCAAGTACATCCTGTACTGCAAGGTGTATGGAAACTTGATGGTAGTATAACTCTCTTTCATGTCTAATTTGAATTTCAAGGTAGAATAGTTTGTCCAGCAGTGACAAGAGATAACCATGTGGTAAACTGAATGATATCAAGTTACTGTAAGTATGGTAAATGTCCCTCTGAGCAAGTACATGATTCCAACCTTTAGGAAGATGCTGTAACAGATGCACTACCAAACAGCATAAAAATCCTCTTGGTAGGAGGTTGGATACAAACTGAATCAAAAGTGGTTCACCTTGAAGGTAGCCATATTGGGATAGCATATCATCACCTTGTGACTGGCTAGTGTAAGTTGGTAGTACATAGGGAATGAAATAGTCCTCTCCACTACCACCTTCTCTTTGTATTGGAGCTATTATTTTCATCTCAACAAGAAGAGATATGAAATAGTCTTCTTTCAGTTCTCCCTCCATTCTGAGTTCCTGAAGAAGTTCTTTGGAGAAAATGCCAGAGTATTTTAGCTTTTTAACAGCAAGTAAATTGGATGAAATTTCTTTAAAGCTGAAGCAAACTAAGTTACTAAGTCTATCAAAAAGCCACTGGTGATCAATGATTACATAATCGCACAAACCAGGAACATCTGGATAATACAACAAAACTCCCAACAGATGATAATATGACAATGCACTTTTTACCTCCAACTCTGGAATCAATTTACTTTCTACAGCAATGGCACAGCATTCTTCAATTGATATGTAAGGTTTAGCCTTGCTTGTGCATACTTGACGTATTTCAAGTTCAAACAACATCCATGTAATTGGTAAATCATACACATCTTTGTCAGAAGCTAACATTTCAATTTTGTTACGGATTAAGTTTGCAATTGGATCTTCTTTGCTGTCATCACCAGCAGTGGTGTTGTCTACAGGGAACAAAACACCGCCATCTTTGTTTGACCAGACTGCTGCTTTGCAGTCAAGCTTTTCAACCATTGCAGTGAGTTTGTTATCTACATTCTGCAAACTTTCTGGAGTAACTATGTCTGCATGAGTTCCCACACAACAAAGATAAGAATTAGTATTCTTGCCAGGAATTGTGACCAGCTCTGGAACCTGACAGGCTGGTCTTTCCAAAGAGTCATTAATTGTGGACATCAGAAACTTGATCATGTCAAAGTTGGAGTACCTCAAATGATAAGGTTCAAACACATGTTCACCGTGTTCACTGTACTCCGCCAACACTTGATCTTCAAGGCTCTTAGATAAATCATGTACCACAAAAGTGACCACAGGATTGGCATTGATGGTTGGTAGTAAATGTATATACTCTGGTTGACCCCCTGTATCCAGCAATGTAATGATGTTTAAAATTTTTCCAGGTTGATGGATAGTTTTGCTGGCTGCTGTACTAGAGGAAGTAGTATGAAGGCTACTGTCTACCAAGCTTTCAAAACTTTCAAGCTTTTTACTCTTAACTTTAGGTGATCCTAAAAGAACATCAGTGAATCGTCTGCCCAAGGACTGGGCTGAGATTGAAACATCACTAGCCACATGGTTTTCACTTTTAAACAATGTTCTGGAATTTTCGTCCTGTAGAATCATTCCAGTGTCTGTCTTCTGCTTGCCAGCAGACAGTTGTTTTTCTTGTTCACAATTTGAGTTGTTTGATGACAATACCTGCCTCATGTAATTCAAGTCACTGTTATGGTCCATCTCCAACCATACCACACCTTGATCATGATCATCAGTCGGTGTTGACTCAACCACAATGGCCTTCTTTACTGCCACAGCCTGGCTAATTTCAACCACATTAGTGCTATCATGTAATTTATTGATTTTCTTTTGTAATAAAAGATTCCGGAAGCTAGTTTTACCAGCTGCCCCTGAGCCAGTAAAGAAAATTTTTATAAATCGTACAAGCACTTTTCCGTGCTGTTTTTTTGCCTTATCAAGACTTCTTTGTAATGATGCAGCCACTTTTTTCTGCAAATAAATATCCAGTAATGGTTACAGATGAGGTCACATACACACTCATTAAGTCTAAACCACTATGCATATCTGTATAACTCCCATTTCAAATATTCAGTATTTGTCTTGCATAATTATATTAGGCTTTTTGACTAAAGCATTTTCACCTTTTATACAGCAAGGTCAAACGCTGATCACAATATAATAACTTATAGAACTTTGTGTGGGCGAGATCACAGGAATAAGTGTGCTGTAAACTTCATAAAGTACACTTTAGGGCAAACAGTGCTTTATTGCCCACAAAGAGTGCTTTATTGCACTGCAATAAAGCACTCTTTGTGGACAATAATGCACAGTTGCCCACCTGCTCTAGTGTGCAATCATATGCGGTGCTCACGCCAGTATAACTGGCAGGCTGGTGAAGGCTGGTACCCCTCTCTGTGCTGAGTGGTCAATCACCCCAGCCAATACAAGTTCTACCAAGGGATTGCTTTTATAAACATACCTAAATGCCATAATTGATTATTAGGCATTATGCGCCTAACAGAGAGTATGATTTAAAAAAAAAGTTTTCTCCAAAATTATAAGCGCATGTACTTAACAACCCGACTTTACGGTATTAGAGGAGCAAAATCCTCACATGGTCACTTTGTAAACTGCGCTCCAGTGAAATTAGTTCATTTGGAGACTCAGTTTTGTAAAATTTATGTCTAATGTAAAAATTTAAAAATGATTTGATGATGGGTGGGAGAATATAATGTTGCCGTTACATTTGTTAATGTAAACGGACAAGTCCTGGAGATATCACGGAAATATTCCACCATGTGTCACAACTGAATCGATAGTGGGCTATGACCCAAACCTGTCAAAATATGCGATGAACGTCTATCATACTAAACTATGGTGAACTAGCTATGCGTGAGTTACTTTGTTAAACTACTTTGTGTGCATTCAGGCTGCTAATAGTTCATGCAACATGTGTTAATTACGAGTCCTAGTGCTTTGTCTTCGTGCTTTATTCTTCGTATAGCACTCACGGCAATACTTTAACATAACTTAATTATGATTTCATGCACCATATCAAAATTATACAGCACATAATGTCAGGCCTGTATGCAGGAATTTCAAAAGGGGGATTCTAAATTGAGGTGGTAGGCAATCTCAGATGCGGGGATCTGGAGGCACAGCCCCCAGACAGCCCCCAGACGCTGAGAAAGGTTTAATATTCAATGTCCTGAGAATAGCCTCAAATTGCTTAAATGCAGAAATGCATGCACTGATTAAATAAACTTCTCAAATTCCACTCAACATGGGCCCATCGCACACTAATACAAACACGAGATTAAAATATGGTTGTAGTGCATGTTCACTCCAGCATTTCTAAGACTGCTCAGGGTCATTCATTTCAGCTATAAGCTAAACCTTACATTTCACCATTGTCCAAACATGGATGATAACCACAATAAGGTTAATATGAAAACAACTAACATGGATGATAACCACAATAAGGTTAATATGAAAACAACTAACATGGATGATAACCACAATAAGGTTAATATGAAAACAATTGACAGACTCAAACACTTGACACTTTATAATTCATATCATTGGATGCAACAAGCCAGGCTTACTTGTGTTATAGTTGTTGCTATAATTACAGTCTATCAGTCACAGTGTCCACTAAGTCTGGTGCTCATCATTGCTATTCCCAGGCTCTTATTAGAAAATATTTAACAAATTACGATTGGAATGAATCGAAATAATATTAATAGTAGCTCTCAGTGCAGTATGGTCAAGGATGGCTTGATGGATAGCCTTATTAAGATACTGTAAGTAGAATAATAGAAGCCTTAGCCAATAGAGAGAAAACCACTGTCTGTATTCATACATCATTAAAGCGGTTTCTATGTACACAGATAACCTGGAAGCACTATGGTTAATACCTGGAAGCCACATGCGGTTCAGCTGGTAGAAGCCATGGAATGCATGTAATGAATGCTAGAACACAGATTAGTTGAAAAGATCGTTTTACAGTAAAAATAAAATTTCCAGTTTATAATAGGGGGTTCGATCGAACCCCCTCGAACCCCCTGGGTATGGGCCTGACTGTACATACTGTACAGTGGCGGATCAGGATGGGTTTCTGCTTTTAATTTAGCTCAGTGGCAGTCTAAACACATAAACATTGTTGTACTGACAATTTGTCATAGCAAACAACTATGCAGAGGTGGATCCAGGGGGGGGGGGGCTTTGGGGCTGAAGCCCCCCTTCATATTTAGGCTTTACTTGATCAATATGCTGAGTACTTTTGTCTTGGTATAATTATATGATCACTAATAATACAGATACTCATAAAACCACCTTATAAACATCTTTTTCCAAGGTATTATCAGTGGATTTATGCTAAAGGTTATGCAACAAGGACCCGGATCAGCATTGGAGGTGTACAAGATCGGGATACTCTAATAGAGCAGTCAGCTAACTACTCTAATAGAACATTCACTGGAAACATGCAGTTGGTTCTGTTATGGAATTTTTCCAAATCTGCCTACACTTATACATACAATGAAGTGCATTGGTCTGTTTAAAGGGCTTCATTCATCTACTTGTGTAGTTAATATGTATGGCAATACTTAATTCAGGTATACAATTTCCATTGAAAATGCTCTCAGATTCAATCTTGTCAGGGACGTAGCCAGGATTTTTTGAAGGGGGGTTCCAGCACCAGCATTGAGTTACCAGAAGCAGGGGTCTGGGGACACAGCCCCCAGCTGCTGAAAGACTTTCAATATTTTAATGAATCAAAACTCAGCAAATTGCTATATTTTATGCAAAAAGTACATTAATTGTGATGTATAAGTGCCCCGCGATGAAGGTAGTACTAGATAAAGCCACCTAGTGGAAACAGACAGCATAACACATAGAGACACAGTAATCTGTAAGTGATAGTTATCTCACTGTGGTATAAGATCCATGAATACACTGATACAAATGGAATGACTTATAATCATAACAATATAACTATACAAATATGCATAGCATGAATTCATTTTGCATAACACAAGTGATAAATTACTGGAGCTCTATATCTTTAAACACTGCACACCAAAGCTATAGCAGTATAAGGTCATGCTAAGTTTTGCATTTAATGTTAGAATGTCTGAAAAACTTCATATGTGACTGAATTTGACAAAACAAGGCTTCGACGCACAAAGCTTTGTTAGGAGATATGGCGATTTTAAGGAATCATTGTGTAATAACTTCCCAGTGCCTACAGCTGTGCAAACAAAATTTGCACCAATTGTTCATCTGTTCACTAGCTATCACTGAGTCGGTGTATACATTTCTGATACCCAAAATTTGCCCTGTTTTGAGCAGCTTTTTTCGAGCGGGTAATAATATCACAGATGGTAGTAATAGGGTGGGAGGGTGGGGGTAGTAATAGGGTGGGAGGGTGGGGGTGGACGGTGGTCTTAATATACGGGTATAAAATGGAGTAAGAAGACGATTGGTATAAAATGGAGTAAGAAGACGATTGGAATCCAGAGGCCAAGTTTGGGCTCTCCATGGCCCTCCATGGCCCTCAAATTACTCCAAATTGACTGAGAACACTATTGGCGAGCTCTCTGTGAAGTCCCAGCTCACTACACACCATTATCACAAAGCCATGGCCATTTAATGGTGCCAATCTCACACTCGTGGCTTTGACAGGGTCGGAAGAAAGCTGCTACAGAAACCAGACTTGCCAGTACTGAAGGAAGTACAGTGTGAAATATGATAGTGTATTAGACCAGCAATCCATTTCTGGTAAAATCGTAAGTTTGATTTTGTGTGTGTGGAAGCCTTGTTATATGAAATCCGGTCACATATGGACATGGATATATTTACATGCAAGTTCTATTAGAGTATACCTAACTGCTCTATTAGAGTATATACCTGACTGCTCTATTAGAGTATATCAATCTGTTTAACAAGTTTTGAAGAGGCCTAAGGCTCATGTTACCTCTGTAAATCCTTCCTTGAGAGATGAATGCAAGCTTTATCAATTGTTGTGCTGTGCCATTACACTATATTACTCACTCATTTTGTCCTGCCACACTAAATGGTGTGTTAGGATCCTGCTTGCAGAAGTCAAAATTTTACAGGGGGGTTCCTGAATCCCCCGGAACCCCCCTCCCTACACCCCTGCTTGTATTGTTCAAATTTCAAAATTTTCCACTTTCAACATTATTATTCTAACATGCACCTATTCAGTGTTGTGCAATTGTGAGAGGGGTGCATCATGTGAATTTTATGTGGAAATGTCTCCAAATTGCAGTATTTAGCATCTATTTTTCGAACTTTTCCTGGGGGAGCATGCCCCCAGACCCCCCCTAGTTCCAGCATGCTTCGCATGCTGGGAAGTGTGCTTTGCACACCTCTACCCAAGAGATTAGTACCTTGAGTTAGCCTCCCCCTTTTATAAATCCTAGATCCGCCCCTGCTATGTACCACTGTATTTTAGTAACATGCCAGCAGTTGCACTTAATTAACATCATTTATATCTCCATTAAACTCTCAGCAACACTTCACTTTTCATCTCCCACTGCATTAAAATGATAAAGATACTCTTAATAGAGCATTCATGTAACTACTCTAATAGAGCAATCAAAGCTACAGTTTGTAGTCACCATATTTTCCCTATAGTTAGCTATAGTATTTACAGTTTAAAGCATTGGATTTATTGCAGTTGGTAACTAAAAATAGCCTTAAATCCTATCTCAGAGCTTCTAAAATCTCAAAATTTTCTGGAGAAATGTCATCAGATGTCTTATTCAGCTATATCAACTTTCAGAAACCCCCTTTTAAAAATCCTAAATCTGCCACTGCTGTATTGGTGTCTCTATTTAATAACTTACTCTTCTTTCACATAATACTCTTTTCATTTTGGTTGGCATGGATGAGTGGCCATTTTGAACAGCAAGATCAGTAGGTATTTTTCCAAACTATAAAATAACATACTGAAATTATTTATAAGGCATAAATGTATGTATGCATATGATCATATATAATCAAGTACTTACACACAATAAACATATTATTAAGTACAGTAGCAGGAACCAGTAAGAAATCACATGGCTTTGTGCACTTAAAAACAGCCTTGCAATAAATTTTACCTGAAAAGACCACCTATAAAACCACCGAATGCATTTGTATTGCTGTAATGATGCAGCGAAAAGTCTAATGTTTAGATGTACAATGAGTTATGAAAAGTTTCAGAATTCGACTGCCTGCCTGCCTGCCCGCCCGCCCACCCACCCGCCTGCCTGCCTGCCACAAGACCTAGTAGTGTACGGCAGGCAGGAAAGCACATAAAATGGCCTTCCCAAAAAACTGGCGACTGATTGGTCCTCCTTGTTTTTCCTGAAGGATTGATCATTGTGATCACATCACTGCCTTAACACATGATTTTTGCATGTGATTTTAATGAAGTGTGAATGTATAATAAAAGGCTTATAGCATAGTTAGATAAATGGAAACAAACCAGCTATTAAAATTTTAATAGGAAGTGGGGATCAATATAGTGTGCAGTTTCATTTTTCCAACATCCAGTTACAAATGCAAGTAAACCATTACAAAATTAAGATTGTTTCTACAGCACAGCATGCTCAGCAATATCCACAGCTTCATTGCTACAAATGGGTACCTTTAATCCATACATGTACCACACTAAAATATAAAATGATCCATCCAGTTTGTATCTAGATTTTATACATGACACCAAAACTCATGGATGTATTATAACTATAACATACTTAGACTACAATAAGTTTGTTACTGAAATTTGATTGGCTGAAACAATATCTCTAAAGCCACTCTCATGTTCAATAGAGACCACACTTTGAGGCGATATGAAACACGACAATTACGTGCCTGTAACCTTTGCAATGCATGCGTAGGTAAATGGATAGTAACAGCCGTACTGAAAATTAGGGAGGGATAATGGGCTTGTTTATACTAATCAGCACTACATTTCTTGTTTACAAGCAGCTCTCATTGTAGTCCAATTAGAAACATAACAAGGCAAGCATGCGCCTATGACATTTGCAATGCATGGGCGTTTAAATGGATAGCAAAGGCCACGCTGAATTAGAGAAAGGTGTTGATGGCTTGTTTCTACTAATTAACAAGATATATCTCATTTACAAGCAGCTGTCAACTTAAGGTACAATAACAAGTGTAGCCTACATATTAAGTTAGATGTCAAGAACCAATGGGTCCCACGGGATTCAGAAAACCCTCAGGCCCTTACTACACCCTCGCTGTGCTTGGGCAGTACAGCGCAGGGAATTCGAGTTTTCTAAATCCTGTAGAACCCTGGTTTGTGATATCTAACTATTATGTAACATAACATACATGCAAACCTGCAGTACGCATGTATGAAGTGCATAATAAGTGTGTAACATCTTTTCTGCACAATATCCATGATGAAAAAAGTGACAATGATGTCTGTTTAGCAACTGCACAATGCCATAGAACAATTTTAATGGTACTGTAATATCTGAATTGTATATAAAATAGTTAGACATCGAAACACAGGGTTCTGTGGACTTTAGTAACCTGAAAGTTATAGATGGTGCACAAGCTACAGAGCCTGAGGGTTTCTAAATTCCATGGAACCCTGTGTTTCAATGTCTAACTAATTTAGACCACAGCTTGTAGTTGTATCTTCACTGCTGTTTGTTGTACCTTCACAGCTGCATGCTTGTGACATACAGAGATGTATTAGAAACAAGAGTAATGCACCTCTTTGTAACTTGTAACAGAACTTGCTATGATTTTTTTAATATGAGTTAAATGCCCTTATGTTGCCAATGTTACAAGCTCATAATAGTCTTGTTTTGTATCACCCCAGAGACAGGGATCCATTGAGACATAAACAAGGGATCTATAGGTTGTAAGTAATCAAATATTTCATCTTGCTGTGATCTAAAGGACAGTTTAAATTCATACAGATGATTGTTTGCTGCAATCTATCCAATTATTAAACAAACAAATCACATAGAGGGTAGTGTATATACGTACATTGTTTTTAGCATCAGGGTTGGCTCCTTTTAATATCAACAGTTCCGCCACTATCACTTGACCCTTTTCTGCTGCTAGGTGTAAAGGAGTATTGTCGTGCTACAAGTGCAGAAAGTTAGTATTAAAATCATTAATGTAGATGGAAATTTACATACACTAATAGAGCAGTCAATATCAAATGTGCATAAATGACTCTGTATAAAACTCAGTGATCAGTTCTAGTTCACAGGTATCACTGCTACACTGTAGTACATAAACATGAGCTGAATTTGTAGTACACAAGTACATTATGCAGGACAAACATATCATTTCAAATGCTACTTACCTTGTTCTTGCTGTCTACATTAGCTCCTCTTGACAGCAAGAGTTCTACAACTTGATGTTTGCCTCTCCATGACGCCATGTGTAATGGTGTATCACCATCCTATAATGACATGGTCAATCATATGAAACATACATAACTATATATGACCCACTGAGTGAAAATTTTAACTTGAGTAGTTCAATTATTTTTAATTTCTTGTTACTTTGTTGTCTACACATAAAATCAATGGCTGGTGAATACTCTGATTTGTAGAAACAGAAAGCAGGAGCAGCAAATTGATTGATTTACACAGTGACTACACTGAGATCACTCATAACTCACAAGTGCAACAGGCTATAGAAACTGGGACTTTCATCATTGTGTTCATCATAAACTGGTACATTCAGCAATGTATTATGTTAATCCATGCTTACTAGCAAGATGGAATTTTACTGCAATGTAAACAAACACACATAATTCGTGTTTGCTAATGGTACAGAACTCAAACAAAAGTATTTTAATCTCCATAAACAGGTCATATATGTTATTATATCATTTTGAGCCTTGTTTCACCATTTACATACATATTTATTATTTTTTTATATACATATTTTATCTGTTAGTGTAAAATTATATTAAACTAGTTGGGTTTTCACTCAGCAGGTCACATGTGCAATTCAGATGAGCTATAGTAATATTGTAGGGTGAAGTATTTGAAATAAAAGTAGTTCGTTGTATATATGTGACCGGATTTGCGAAAAGGGGTCTTCCACACACATCCAATTTACCAACTTTGACAACTCATAACTTCAGATTGGAAATGGCTATTGATTTGAAATGTAGTCAGTACTGCGCACCAACATAGCTTAGTAGTTGGAGAAAGTTTCAGGTTAATATGTTTCTTAAATACTGAGTTATGGTCTTCTGAGTTCATAGAATTGGATGTGTGCGGAAGACCCCTTTTCGCAAATCCAGAGATTTACCAGATTCATATAAAGACTACAGTATAATATACTGACTTACGTACATCATTCCTACTGTTAAGATTAGCTCCTTTAGTCACTAACAATTCTGCAACTTGTACCTGACCCAGCCATGCTGCTCTGTGTAGTGGTGTGTTGCTCCACTGTGACAAATCAGCAACAATAGTGTATAATTTATTGTTTTCATTTACTATACATGCACATATTTAATAACACTCATTAATTAAGTTTGAGGAGCATGTATTCTCTAAAAATCACATACGCTCTTCAAATAGCATTTACTAATCAATAAACCATGAGCAGTTTACTTCCATGCAAATAATTAGAACTGGTTGATAAATACAAACACATTATTACACATTAACACAAGCGCACAGTGACACAAATCTTGAATGTTCTGCAGAGCCAAGTAATGACTTCAAAAACCATACCATGGCGATCATGCATGGATATTCAAACCAAGTTTCAAAAATTATAAATCAGATTTCAATCAAATCATGAAAAGATGTGTGATTCAAATAACATACAAATTGCAAAGGTGTTGCACCCCTTGATTGAGTTGAACACTTAATAAAGATGTCAGAAAGATGCAATGTCACACATCTTTATCATTTTGCTAGTTAACAAAGAAATTGTAATGGAGAGTACAAACAATTTGATAAACCAGCATTGGTATACAAGGTTTCATCTTAAGTTAACATTCTAGTGTCAGTACTGCATATTTTTTTCAAAACAAAGTGTACCAGCATGCTGACAAATAACACAGTGTTTTATATTATTTTTCACTAGCATTCATATAATCCGAGTTACCATCAAACTGGAATTCAAGCAAGCACATATGCTTGCATTTAGTAGATGGCCATCCAATGAACCTAATTTTTGTTTACTATTATAGTATTGGTATTAATTGTACAGGGAAAGGAGGCTCAAGGAGCCTGTAAAGCCTGATCTTTACAAAACTTATGTATTATGTGTTAATACGTAATTAAAACACAAAACTATACAGCTATAATTACTATACAGCAAGAAATCAACTAATTGGTATTTAACTTAATCCTATACTCTTACAATTACAAAAAAATATTGAATTTTCAACTAGAGTAGGGACCATAATGCATTGATAAAAAGTACTGAAACAAGCTGGAGTATAGTGCATGATATTAAGTTTTATTTCTCTACTGTGCATTTCCATTATGGTATCTTGAGCACAGTAGGGATATAACACTTCTCATTGTTTTACTGTGATTTAATATTGTGCACTACTCCAGCTTGTTTCAGTACTTTTTATTGATGTGCTATGGTCCCTACTCTAGTTGAAAATTCCAATTTTTTTGAAATACTTGTTTGTTAACTCTTTTTGTGAAATATAATTATTGTGACTGGTGAACCCCCACATATCGCATCAAAAGAAAGAAATGGTGCCACGCATGCCAGATATTGATTATTGCTTGAAAAATGAAGTATTCATTATGCTTTGTTGTCAGCTATGTTCAACTCTTTACACAGCATTATGAATCAATAACTGTTAAAAATGCACCTCTACAATCAAAGTAGCCACTATAAAAATACGGACGATTTCCTTTACAAAGGGAAGCCATCACTGCTACCACCAAATCAACACTTTTTGCTGTCAGAAAAGATGAATGGGACACAAAGGAGCACTCTGGTAAGTCCATGAAGAATGTATTGTACATACTGCAGTATGCTAAAAGGCACCTCTCGGGCCGAAGCAACACTGAACAGTGAAAAAGTCAAGTCTGTAGCCTTAACCATTATCAGTCAGTCAGTCAGTTACTCAGTCAGTCAGTCACTAGAAAATTCCTTTTAATATTTTTTATAATTCCATAGCAACTTGTTAAAAGCGTTTCAGGTTGATTTTAAGGCTTGTTTACATGGGATTAGTTTTACCTAACCAATATTACTTCATCATCATCAGGGAAAAGTGAGGCTGGTTTTTGGGTGATGTTTTTTCATGGGCCATGCCCACACCTTTGTGGTCCCTTCTGTACAGTACTATCAGGACTGTATGACAAGAAAAGAGCATTTGTGCACATGTGACCAGATTAAAAAATAACTGATTCAAATTGTCCATCAGATAAAATCAAACTAACAACACCAGTGGTATATAGTTACACTAGTATTATACTATTAGTTTTAGACAATGGCATGCAGCGTTTTCTTTGATGTGTGGAGGTCTTTTATTTACGAAGCAACCTGGTATCAGGTGTCTTACTGGTAAGATACCTAACTCGATAGGACACTTGTTCACAACCATGATGCCCATAGTAATGCAATTAGCCTCTTGTGGACAATTGGTATTTAGCACATCAGTAAACACCAAAGGAAATTATGCAATTGCGAGTGGATTGTAAGAAAGAAGTACACTCAGGTATGCCGTTATCTGTGGCTATATAGCTCAGTAGGGATAAGACCATCATGGTAGCTGGTTAATCAAAAAAGCCATTGATTCAGTTTGTAGCCTTTACCATATTAAAGTGCACTCTGTAGACCTAGACAGCCATGCTGACACTGGCTATTCACGCCATTCACACATATCTATAATACACTTTTTATCAACTTTACAAACCTTTATTCACACTCCATGGCTTGCATGATCTCTCATCTTCAGTGTCTTACAATGGGAACTCTCTATACTAACTCACTGCTTTACGCGACAGTCTAAAACACTGAGATTGTGCCTCTGTAATTATTGACATCACCTCAGGTATTAAATCCTCAAAGACACTTATCACTAGTACCTAACTATTACTAAGCCTCAGCATAACTCAAGTATATACTTCTAGGCTGGTTGTAAAGAGTCATCTTTTCTAGGTAGTGTGGCAAACTTCAATGGTGCCTTAGTAAGGACCTGGCTTAAAGAGAAAATCTGTGGAACTCTGGTAAATATGCACACACAATACTACTACTGTTAGCTAGTTTGTCAAACATTTTCATTTTCATTTTCTGTGTTCATGTCTTGCTTTTAGTCATGAACCTCATCCATTTAGTCATGAGGTCTATCTCATGCCCACCCCACCACCACCATTCTCCAATCCTTTGTAAGTACTCACGATACATGCACATTATTACTACACTCATCTAACCCATCAGATTTGCTATCTCATTTGGGGGAACTGTATAATCATCAACAGTACATGTGCTGGGAATCTTCTGAAAGAAAATAAAATGATGCATCTGCTCATATGTATGCTCGCAACTCTTTGGCAAGATATAATATATTGTATTTATTAAAAACTTGAAACTACTGATGTGCAATTTGTATCAGTCTTCCAAAATCCAGTCACATGCACACGCACACACACACACACACACACACAACACACACAACACACACACATAATTATATAGAATACATACTATAATTATGAATATTTTCCTATGACTTTGTTCTAGAGAATAATTTTACCAGACAGACACAAAATTTGCTTACAAGAAGCCTTTAATGACTGATATGTATACAATCCACATAAAACAGCCAAGCTGTGAAAAATGGCATGGTTTTAAAAGGCCTTGGCAAAAAAAAGTTGTGAAATGAAAGGTGGCAACCAAGAAATGGCTGCAATGATGTTAATGCTAGTAAATTTTAACAATGCACACAGCCATCATTAAAATTTATTAACATTAACATAATTGCAGCCATTTCTTGGTCACCACCTTTCATTTCACAACATTTTTCACCCAGGCTTTTTTGGCTGCACCGATTTTTTAACAGCTTAGTTGTAAACCAGCCTATGGCTGACTTTGGTCTTCTTATCTATACAGACAAAATGATGATCATAAAGACAGACTTATAAATGTATTGTATTGCACACTTTACTTCAAGTATTAATTTTGTAATACTTTAATAGAGTACACATTTTTGAGGACTTCTACTGGAACATACTGTACATAGAACGTTCTAGAAAAGTCTAGAACTTCCAAGATGTTTCGTCACTATTAGGTAATATTCTTCTTCTACTCTAACAGAGTGCACATTTCTTGAGGACTTCTAATAGAACATGATAGAACAATCTATTCTATTGGTAGTATTATAAACTTTATTTATAAGCATATTTAAACTAGTTATAGAGCAGAAATTAAGTGAGGTGATTAGCCAAGATAGCAGTGGTTCAAGATATGGGTGTTAGGTACAGTATGGAGGTGTCCGGTTCAATCTCTGGTAACTTTGCTTTCGACATTAATTTTTTTGCCTTTTTTACTCTGCAGTGACTGCTCTATTAGAGTATCTTGATCCCAAGATTTTGCACTTGTTTGGTTTTTGCTTTATAACTTTGTACACCAATCACTGTTTACCCTGTAACCATGACAGAAGTTTGATTTTAAGTGAATAAATGCTCATAGCCCCTTGGATATTCATCTGATTCATAGCAAATTTGTTACATGAATTCTCCTTCATACACTCTTCATTAATGCAAAGATTGAGGCAATCGGTTGATTGAGGCAATGGAGTTACACTTTTGCATTTTATAGCAATTTTTACAAAGTGCCTGAAAATGAATTGAAGCCCCTATGCCTTATGGCTTAAGAAGAAAAAACAAAGAATAAAATCAAACTTTTAATGCCCATATCTCGCAAATTGTCTGCTGTGATTTTAATCAAATTTGTTGTATGGCCTACTCTACTCAGCAGACAGTTATAGTGCAATAATGGATTGCTTTGAAGAAGGGGCATACGGGCATTAAAATGCTCTGGTCACACAACACACTACCATGTGCCTTGATATAGAATATACATAATTATATATCAGACACATACTATTTCATCTTCATTATCAACATTAGCCACTCTTGATAATAAAAACTCCACCACTTGTGTATGACCACTCTCTGTTCCTTTATGCAATGTAGTATTTCCCCACTATAGCAAAATGAATGCATAGCTAAACATTGAATTTTATGTAGATGTACCCCATATGGAATTTGAAGTACAGTATTACTATTAAGTCATAACTACAACAATTTGATCCATTACTAAATGGATTACTAAATATGACATTGATTAGCAATTTATTAATTTAACTAGGCATGTTGCTACAGCCAGTTACAGGCCAGTTGTATTTGTAGGCTTGTGCCAAATATGCCAGCATAATTTCGATCATAATAGGTTAGCAAAAGCAAAGCATCAAGTATTGTGCCAGCATATTAGGACCATTTTAAGAATTTTAATTAAATTTGCAATGCGTGCACCAAAAATACTGCAGTAAAATGAACACAGTGCACATTATTACTGTATTTCATACCAAAAAGCATTGAAATGTAATTATTTTTACTGTTTCTTGGCTGATTATTACCACTTCACGGAAGTAAGGTTGAGGTACTCTAATACAGCAGTCACTTACTCTAACACAGCAGTCATAAACTTCTGATAAAACAGCCAGTTTTTGAGCATAATGTTGATTTTGGGAGCATAAATTTGAGCATAATAGGCTGAATTTTTTAGCACTGCTCAAAAGCATAATATGCAGTTTTCAAAGCATAATTGGCTCAAGTCTACGTATTTGCTTGCCTGGTTTCCTGATAATGGATTAGCAAAACCCATAATTTATGTATGCATGCATGTACCTCTGTCAACACCTTCACTTATACGGATGGCTATTACCATGGAATTTGAATCAAAGCACATAACTTCAAACAAAATCACATATTCAAACTGTTCACAAGTTATTTGTATGTTGTACTATAATTCAAAAGCTGAATTTGATATTTCTTTCAGCTCTAAATTTTCAATAACCTTCACCATTAATTTTGTCCTAAAATATAGTTAAATAGCCTGCATACTTTATGCAGTATAGGGGTTTATATCCAAACCATTATTTCCATCCTTATGTCTATGCTCCTTTAAGTACAGGTCCACCCATGCCTTTCATTTGTATATCATAATATAAAGTTATTCACAGCTTTGTACGTACATAATTATTACATACATAGATATCACCTCTGAGCCAGCTAGTGTATAGTAACAGAACTACGTGTATTGTATGCATTCGATTACATGCACAAATGCTGAAAAACTGTGTGTGTTCTAAATAAACACCTTTTCTATGTGAAAAATTATCAACATTACTACACGATAGCTAAATGTAACATTCACAAAATATTACTAAATAATGGATAACATGCTGTACTAGAAGTGTACACACAACTTTGAGGATGTGATATAATCACACATCTGTGACCAATTACCATACACATGAAATAATTGGTGATAAAACGTACTAAAATTACTTTCATATTTCAGGAAATGATAAATAAATCAAACTCACATTATCTTTAACATCCACATCAGCTCCTCGTGACACTAACAGCTCTACCAACTGAATATGACCCATTTTAGCTGCTTTGTGCAATGGAGTGATCCCTGACTATATAATTATGCATGCGTAAATTGGCAAAAATAAATGTAACTCCACTATATGTACTATCAGGACCATATTAATTTTTACCAATGCATAGTATCTACTATACTGCTTACAAGTATCTCTCAGATTCTTTCTACATATGAACAATGATCAAATTAGGAGATATAATTGAATTGTAAAATTTACATAATAAAATTACTATTTATAGTATGGAACTACCATTGTGAATACTGATAGTCTCACTGGTACCACTGGTACCCGAGTAGCTAGGAGTAAGAGCCATAGAGTTGTCAGTAGCAAGAAAAACCAAGGAGTTAGTAACTTGATAATGATGATTACAAACTATACACAAAAATTTATTGTGGCAAAATATATGTATATGGCAAGATGAAGCTATCTTCAGAACTTTCAATGGGTACTCCAGCTATTGCTATAAAGCCAGAATTGTGCAATACAGGGTGTATTAGACTAATGAATCTATAGTACAATATAACAGGGTGTATCTAGTATTCCACGATACATATTGGCTTCAGAATGAATAATATTCTTGGTTTATTTACTGACCTTTGTATTACATAAAAGCAACACATTATCTTAGATAACACAGTAAATGTACATGAAATGATTGCCACATTTACAGTCCGACAAAAGATTTGCGGCTTACACTGCATCATGCATTGTAATAAACACTTACTCTGTTCTTAGAGTTAATATCAACTTCTGTACACAGCATCAATTCCACAGCCTGTACATTACCATGCTGTACTGCTAAGTGCAGTGGAGTGTCATCATTCTGCAAAGATAATGCAAATACACATAAACAACCTTAACAATGCAACATAATTATTATGCAACATAGCTATATTGCAAAAACGCAAAGTGGTGGAAAAGAGTGCAGTCCCTACTGAGGAAAAGTTGTGAAATTAAAAGTAATGTTAGTGCCAATCATTCTAATAATAAATAATTGAAGATCACAAATACAACACAAACCACATATTTACACAAAATATTAACTAAGTTATAGAGTCAATAATGGCACCATCTTTAAAACTTAAGCAATGCCATCTTGTTCTATTTCCCCTGATACACAAGCCAGTAGCTGTCACAAGAGCAAGTTCCAGGGTTGTTCTAATCCAATAGACAACTTCTGAATAGTGCTTGTCCCATCGAAGAGTTAAGTCTTTTCAGAAAACAGGAGGCTTCGGGACCCATCAGACTGTCAACGGAAAACCAAAGCAGGGCTTGATGAACAGTAGCAGCGACAGAATACTTAGATTTCTTTTCACACGCAGCTTTTAACAAAATCAATGCTAAGGTATGATTCGAATAGGACTGGGAGTCAGTGTCGCAGACATGAATATCAAATAATTCCTCAGACTGAGTACACCACGAATACCGAGATCAGCAACCAACATGTTATCATCACATGGGTCCTCTGAAACAATTGGTTCACGCCTCACCTGCCCCCATAGCAAGTTAGACAAATCCCTTAAAGCATTACTCAGTTCATTATTGTGCTGTTGGATAACAAGACCACCTTTCTACATGACTAAAAAGTGGTCGAAGCTAGATGGGGCACTGCAGCCATCACAATTTGGAGAATGGCCAGAAGAGGCTTTCTATAATGAAGAGCCAAAGCATCATGGAACTCTTGAGCAGTGAGATTAAAGTTATTTGCAATAATGGGCAATGCAGTCAACCACACATAAAGGTCATTATCTCTGGCACGTTGAATAGCACATTAGTGGATAGGGTCTAACTTTATAGCCACAACTGAAGAGAAAAGAGTCTTGCAGTGTTAATCATGCTCTAGTTGGTAATGACCATTCTAATTATTATTATTACTGCAATTGTTAAAATTGATATAATATTTCTTGGCTATCACCTTTGATTTCATAACTTTCATTATTCACCCTTGTTATGATAATTAGGGAGCTGCACCCTTTTGGAAATCTTGTAACGAGGCTGTGAATTAAAGATTAAAGAATTCGAATTAATATTTTACAGAATCACTGCAACAAAACATGCTTAAACAATGGCAACCATCACCTGATGCTCAAATTAGTCAATATAGTAGTAAGTTAGAGTAGGGATTAAAATTACATATCATAGTCTCCATTGTCTAATCACCTTAAGCACTTGTTTAAGCATTGCATCATCCTTACTAGTTATACTATATTATTCCATCACACTTGTTTTGATAAACTCAAGCATTGCATTACAAGTTTTGTGGATTAATCTTGATGTGTCAGAGTGTATTTCCAAGTCTATATTCTGTCATACGTATGGTTTTATAATGCATTATAGGAGTGCATTTATTCATTTTGGTGTTCTTTACACCCATGAGCACTTACTTTATCTTTCTTAGTAACTAAAGCCCCATTTGATAGCAACAACTTTATAGCTTCCAAGTAGCCTTTCTCTGCTGCAATGTGTAATGCAGTACTATTTGAGAGCTATAAAACACAATAGCAATAATAAATATGTCACACACAAACTTACGATCTGTCTAAAATTCTGGGAAAGTGAAGTGTCTTGCTTCACATGCCAAGATACAATGGTATTTGTGCAGGTTAGAGAAGCATGTATCTCACTTATGGCATTAAATTTATAGTTGTAGGATGGGAATCTGCATTTAGGCTGAACATACTTTATAGTATATATAGTAACAAACAAACGTAATATGTGATAATATCACTAGTTACAGTTAGGCTTGGTTACAGCCCTCAGAGTAATATGTAACTTGTTTCCTTTTCTGGGAGCAATAATATTATGTAACTGCAGTACATTACATTGCATAGTACTGGTACTGTTACGATGTAAAAAGTTATATATAAATTTAGAGTAACGACCCCAACTCTGGATTCACTGTACAGTATAAAGTAAGCGTACATCTGTAGCTGGGCTACATATGGCTACATATGAAAAGTACTGTAGCTCAAGCTACGTTTGGGAATAGACGTTTAGGCCAAAATTGACTGTGGGATCAATTAACAGTCATGTGATCACGTGATTAGTATACGTGACTTGGATTTTGCCATGAAAAGCACTAACATGACGAGTATTTTGTTATCCTCACTATCCTATGCCTTGAAAAACATTGGGCTAAAGTGAAAACTAGTGCTATCGTTTCCACACATTTCTGAATATGGACCGCACCCAATCACAAAGTTACCACTCTGCATGAAGTAACCACTCTACAACCAAGCTAACCTATCTAGGCCTTTAGTCAACTCTGTAATTATACCATAAACTATTCAATAGCACTGATTGAAACATTAAACTTGTGTTTATTCCATAAACAATTCAATAGCACCGATTGAAACATTAAATTCAATGACATGTAATCATGATATCTCTAGGATTTGCCGATTCATTGTAACCAAATGTAACTAGAATTTACTAATGCTGATCCTCAATCGAAATTTTTTTTAGGTATGAATTAGGCCTGCGCCGATTATGCCAACATAATTTGGGGCATGGGGCATAATAGGTAGCCAAGAGCATTGGCATAATGCCAGCATAATAGGCACAATTTTTTTGCATTGGTTATCAGATAAGCTGAAACTCTGCTTATTTTGCATGATTCAGAACGAGATAGTGTGCAAACATGGTAAAAATCAGATTTACAGCTACGTTGTGAAGAAAAGATTAGTTAAAGATCGATATACTGTAATAGAACAGTCACCGCATATTGAAATATCCTAATAGAACAATCACAGATGTATTAAATACTCTAATAGAGCAGTCAAGACACAATTTATGTGAGCAAATTTGGAGCATAATGGGACACAACTGGGAATAATTGGAGCATAATAGGGGAAAATTTGGAGCAATGCTCAAAAGCATAATAGGCAATTTTAAAAGCATAATAGGCTCAGGCCTAGTATGAATATTTAATACATCTAGTGGTTGCATTTGCATTGGCTTGGGTGATTGATCACCCTGTGCAGGCTATCAGACTGATTTGGTTACATAATCAAAACTCACAGCAATGAGTTGCACAGCCAGTAAAGCAGAAATGTGCACTGCAAACAGCAGTTGTAATATGGGGCATTTGAGCTTTTGCCTGATATGTATATATACGTATATATATATATATATATATATATATATATATATATATGCCCTCACTCTGGGGCCTGTGGCCCTTGGGTTGTTGGGCCTACATATCAGGCAAAAGCCCTTATTCCCGTGTTACTATTTACACAAATGTAGAGTAGGCTTGCACTAATGATCGTTAATTCCAGCATAATTTCAAAAACAAAACACTTGAAGCAGTGGCTAAAATAACTAATTTTTACACCTAGACCTAACCTAAGACCAGGGGGTACACATAGTGTTTGAGGTAAGTACTATTTGTGCTGTACATTGCCATGATTGTCCAAACAGCTAAAGTAAAGAGAGGGCTTGTGTGACAAAGTGCCATAGTAAAGAGGAAAACTGTAGGAATTTCTATCCAGTTGGGTCTGGGGCACACTCGGACATATATAAGTGTGCCAAGATTAAGCCTGGAAGCAATTTTAGAGAAACAATTGAGATCTGGAAGTAATAGCAAACTGAAGGAACAAAGTTTAAAAATAAGAACTACGTAAGTATATAGTTACGTACATACATGTGAGCCTTGCTTTAGTGGATTTCAATTTTATTGCTGACCGTAAGAAAGAAAATTAAAACTACAGTAGTTAGATTGCAAGACAATTTTTAATCAAATAGTAGACCATGAAATTTGAAAGATTGAAAAATGGCTACCTCAAAATTGGATTTTGAGGTACTTTTAGCCAAATCCCCGAGAGTTAAGATGTACAGCACATAAGTATATGTAACTTAACATTTATACTTTTATGTGGTACAGCTGGCTATTTTTTGTCTAAGTTCAACTACAACTAGCCAAATCACCATTTACAACTAGCCAAAAGTCACTTACAACTAGTTTTGTGGCCACAACTAGCCCCTTTTTAGTCCCTGGCTTGAAGCATTAAAGCATTAAAGAATTATTCCTGCATGATGAAATGATTTTCAAAATTTTAATCAAAATGTACATGCCAAACATACAGCAAACCATGAACAGACTACAAAATATTTCATGTGGAATATTTTTTCCACAGGTAAACTGTGTTGGGAGAGGTTTATAAAGACTTTTGACTGTCCTTAATATGTGCATTAAAAAGAAACAATGCATTATAAATTCCAAGTACAACGATATCTGCAATAAATTATATTACTCGTTACTCTGCATGTAGCATGCCATGTTATATTACTTGTTATGTAATGTGTTACCCCCAACCCTGCATAAATCAAATGTCTAGCCACGTGCGTGTCAAGAAGTCATTACAGACTTTCACGGGCTCTTTGATTCTACAGTAAAATTAATGTCATTATCTGGAAAATGTATGTATCAAGTCAGTCAGCTCCGCAAACTTTTTATTCTTGGCTTAATCGCATACAGGGTGTAAAAAAAACAATAATCATTTAAATGGTGTCATCTGCTTCCCCAGATGACACCAGGCCACCAGTTCCCCACTATACAGCTGGGTAGACTGGAGGACAATAACAAATAAATTAGCATAACTGGGAATTGAACCTGGAACCTTTCGATTATGATACCAGGCCAATGCTTTTGACACTTAGCCATACTACCTCACTCTCTCTCTCTCTCTCTCTCACACACACACACACACACACACACACACACACACACACACACACACACACACACACTACACACACACACTACACACACTACACACGTACACACACACACATGTACGCACAACAAACACACACTACACACGCACACACACATGTACGCACACATGTACGCACAACATACACACACACACACTACACACATACACACACACACACACACACACATGTACGCACAACAAGCACACATACATGCTGTATCATATTTTGCAGTAAAACACTTAACTACCATCATCATCATCAACTAACCATAAACTTTCCATTGACATTGACTTTGTTGTGAAGATGTTCCTTGATATCAATAATTCGGTTATCACTTACTGCATCCAATAATCCCCAAATATTATACTGCAGAGTAATATTATATTGTTATTATGTACATTGTTGTACACTTTAAATTCTATATAATGGACACTTTAGGAGAGATGGATGACCTGCATTATTCTGAAGCAAAACAAGCTGTTGGGATCAAAGTGTTTATCTTTGTATAGGATTTCCACTGACTTATTATTAAGCAGGAGCTGTTTTTAAAGCAACACTTCACTATACTACAAAGATAGGCCTAGTGTAAGGCCTAATATTAATAGCATGAAGGACTGGATTCAATTTGATGCTTATATAATCAATACAAAACAAGAGTTGGAAATGAGTTGAGTACTTTAGTGCATAATCACATGGTGATTTAGTTTGCCATACATTAGTCTCAATAGTAGGAGTGCAATTAATCCCAAATTGCATGGCCTTATTTCTGTAATTGCACCGTAAAGCAGCCAATAAAATAGCAGAATAACAGAAGCCTTTTAAGTGCAATGATAAAGTGACATGATGAATAGCCTATCAGATTAGTTGACAATAGAAACCTTTCAATTACAACAAATGTAGACATTATCAATAGCCAATCAAAATTGCTGACATGTGAAGCCTTTAAGTAAGTGCAACAACAAATGATGTAGTAAAAGATCATGCAATCACCTGGTAGAAGGTAATGGCCATGTAGAACTGGATAGATGTGTACTACAAGCCATAAAGGTTGGTCACTATGTGGCAATCACACACATTTTTTGTGCAATTGTGGAATAATTGTACTTGTAACAGCCAAAATTGCACTTGGCTTCGCTTCGTACAATTTTGACTGTTACTCGTACAATTATTCCCTAATTGTACTCAAATGTGTGTGATTACCTATACAAATTGCAGTCATTGATGAGTACTCTGAATTTGTGACCAAACTTTGGAAAATCATTTTATGGTCATGCCTGACTAGCATGGTGCTGTTAATAGCAGTAAACAATTTTCTAAATTTTCTTGTGATCCAAGGTATCTATGGATTATTCTACCCTTCAATGGGCATGAATTTAACTTATAATGCTGTGTTTTGGAACCAAATATTTTTATTGTGGCAAATGTGCACATAATATAAGGGTGACTTCCCAAAATTCGGTTGTACTGTATTTGAGTATTATCCATACAGTAAGTAAGAAAAAACATAAAATTTGTGCTTGAACAGTTGCAGTAAGCCAGCATGATAACTTTCCATAGCTACTAAGCTACAAATCTATACAACAGCTGTGGTGCATGCATACAACCTATGTAATGCTCAGTTAGCCACCATTTTGACAACTCAATGGCTTAATGAAGCTACATAGTTATACAGCTAGCAAACTATGCACTTCAGTGCTATTCACTTTCAACAAAACTACATGCCAAATCACAATGCAATGCACTGTAGCTGCAGTACTATGTAGTCATTTGCATTAACCTGGATATAGTAATATCAAAGAGTGAACATATTATGTTCACTCCCAATGGTTTTGTACTTGAACAAGTATGTTTTATGTTGTAAACATGTTTGCACGCTTGAATAGTCTATACCAAATGTATGGGATATTTTTATAGCCTCATAACTCACTTGCTCTTGCCCATATCAAAGCGCTTTATTGAAAAACAGTTCCAGTGTTTATACGGTTTCACCGTTCTACTACATATTTGCACATGTAATGAGAGTTATTAACTTTAAAAAATTTGTACAGTGTACAAAAGGAAAGCGAAGTGGTATCCAGTTGAATGGTGAGGTTGTGTATAGTACTATCACAGAAAATTATACATCTTCATTTTAATTTGACATAAATTATAGGTTGTTACCATCCCACTATCTTGACCCTCGCACACAGCTATTATTAAGTACAGGTAAGGAAGGCATTACAGATGCCTGTTAGTATAATCACACAGTGTATAAGTCAGAGTTGAAACTGGGTGACACAAATGACCAACCAATTCATAAAGCAAGTGGCATAGCCAAGAGTAGGCAGGTGCCCACCCAAGGATAGTGGCACACGCCTGCTCATCAATATTGTAATTAATGTAACAATGATTTATTGCATCATGATATTAATGTGCTGACATCAACATTGCTGAGATTAATGTTAGTTAACAAGGATGTTACATGATCCTGTTAAGTCTTATATTCTAATGCAAAGCATCACATGATTAAAGAAGGTAGGAATGGAGCAGAAGAGGAGTATGTTTTAGGAGCCTATCACATTCCAAAAAAATTACTGAGTTGTGTGCAACAGCAGCACATGGTGTTTTGAGTGGCTAAAAGTGATGAACTCATCATCTGGCACTAGGCAAGTGAATGAATTCAGTGAGAGATACTGAATACCATGTGAATTAAGTCTTATCTCAATGTAAGAACTGTATACAATGATAGATGTGTAAGGAGGTGTAATATGTCAGTTTTCAAGCATCTACTGTATAACTTTTATATCATTCAGGCATTAGCATTGGACTAATAAAATAAATTAAGCTGTGGGAACAGCAACATTGAAAGGGCATCAGAGTTGGAAAAACCAGTGAGACAAGAGTCTCACCACTTGTTGTCCTATAAGTGGGTGTGGTTTCATTCATGCTTGCAAAAATTTCAACACACCTTACTGTAAAATAGTATAACACATTCCTAATAACTGGGTATGGTTCACAAAAGAAGGTGACCCTCTGCAAGAAAATGGAACAGACTACAACATACCAATAATGGGAAAGGTTCTACATATGTATGCAGTAACACATAATTCCTATTATGTAGGTGTGGCTCACCAAAGAAGTTATTATAATTATGATGTGTTAATCAGGGGCGTATCCAGGAGCTGGCAAGAGGAGGGGCACAAACAGGCTAAGTTGTAGGTGATTGGGGAGAGCAGAATCTCTTGTTATCTAGTTGTTGTATTTTTAAGTAGCAATGATCACTCCTTAGTAGGTTGATTTTTGTCATTATAGCCTATGAAGATGGTTGTGAAAAGTTTTTAAAAGCTATGAAAGTCTTAACACCCAGTAACAAGATAATTATTTTTAGAGGCACTTAAAACGTACAAAGGTGCTGGGTAACAGTTTGACAGCTGTTTAACTTTGCTTTTGAGTGAGTTTTCAATAAATAGTAGAAATATGCAGTTTTCATGTGTTATATATATATATCAAGACACACGATAGTGTGTCGTGCGGCCCAAGAAGCCGGCGCGCCACACCGTGAGTATATTGACAGGAAGAACGAAAACGTCATTTTCACACCTTTGTATCTCGGTGATCACTTATCTGATTGGAACCAAATTTGCTACACAGTTGCCCGCCAGCCAAGGGAGTCTACATTCCAAATTTGAAGGAAATCGCTCCAGCCATTTCCGAGATACGAGCTGCCAAAGTTTCGTTTTTTTCTTCTGTTTTTTTTTCTTCTTTTTCTTCTTCTTCGTCTTTTCGCACACTTGCAAAAATTGCTATAACAAGCAAACGCGTACTCCGATCGCCTTGAAATTTGGCACACAGAAAGGGAGTCCAAAGGCGAATCCTAGCATCAAATTTGGTACAAATCCGATGAATGGTTCAGGAGTTATGACCGATTATTCGCGTAAAACATGATCGATTTGTTGTCACGCCTACAGGGTAAACCGCTTCATGCAATGAGTTGAAAATTGCTATGTAGATGGAGTAACCATCGTAGGAGTGCCTTTTGGTGGTTTGAAAGGAATCGAGATAAAGACCACGGAGATATGACACAAAACCCAACCTGTGTCACAATTACGCGATCGATTTTTATGAATAAAAAAGTATTAGTTTTCACGCCTACTAGGCAAACCGCTTAGAGCAATGAGCTGAAAATCGGTGTATAGCTGGAATAATCTTCATAGAAAGTACTTGCAGTAGTACAGAAGAATCGGATTACAAACCACTGAGTTATGATTCGAAAGCCAACTCCGTGTAGCAAATGCGAGATCGAGATACTCTAATAGAACAGTCACCCTAATAGAGCATTCGGCTAATTTATTTACTCCATTATAGAATTTTATTACATCACAAGTTATTCTGTAGGGAGTTCAGCTGCAAACAGTTACTCTTATAGACAGTTCAGCAAGAAGACAGTCACCATGTGGAGAGTTAAGCAAATATATCACTATAGAGATTCAGAACATTACAAGTCACACTGAAGAAAGTTCAGCTATAAACAAGTCATGCACTGTGTAGAGAATTCAGCTACAATTAAGTCATTCTCTAGAGAATTCAGTTACACGGAATTCAGCTACACACAAGTCACTGTGGAGAGAGTTCAGCTACAAACAAATTACCCTTTAGAGTGATCAGCTACAAACAAAACACTTTGCAGGGTGTTCAGCTGCAACAAATCAACCTTTAGAGCGATCAGCAATGAACAAATCAACACAAATCTACCTGTAGAGAGATCAGCTAGAAACAAATCACCCTGAAGAGAGTTCAGCTACAAAAAATCACCCTGTAGAGACATCAGCTAGAAACTATACACAATGTAAGGAGTTCAGCTACAAGCAATCACCCTGTAGAGAGTTCAGCTAAAACAAATCAACCTGCAGAGAGATCAGCTACAAACAAATCACCTTATAGAGAGTTCAGCTACAAACAGATTACCTGTAGAGAGATCAGCTACAAACAAATCACCTTATAGAGAGTTCAGCTACAAACAGATTACCTGTAGAGAGATCGGCTACAAACAAATCAACCTGCAGAGAGATCAGCTACACACAAATCAACTTGTAGAGAGATTAGCTACAAACAAATCACCCTGTAGAGAGATCAGCTAGAAACTACACACAATGTAAGGAGTTCAGCTACAAACAAATCACCCTGTAGAGAGATCAGCTACAAACTAGACACAAAGTAAGGAGTTCAGCTACAAGTAAATTACCCTGTAGAGAGTTCATCTACAAACAAATCAACCTGTAGAGCAATCAGCTAGAAACAAATCACCCTGAAGTAAGGTCAGCTACAAAAAATCACCCTGTAGAGAGATCAGCTAGAAACAAATCACCCTGAAGAGAGGTCAGCTACAAAAAAATCACCCTGTAGAGAGATCAGTTACAAACAAATTGCCCTGTAGAGAGATCAGCTACAAGCAAAACACCCTGTAGAGAGTTCAGTAACAAAGAAACCACCATGTAGAGAGTTCAGCTACAAACAAATTACCCTGTAGAGAGATTGGCTACAAACAAATCAGCCTGTAGAGAGTTCAGCTAAAACAAATCAACCTGCAGAGAGATCAACTACAAACAAATCACCTTACAGAGAGTTCAGCTACAAACAAATTACCCTATAGAGAGATCGGCTACAAACAAATCAACCTGCAGAGAGATCAGCTACACACAAATCAACTTGTAGAGAGATCAACTACAAACAAATCACCCTGTAGAGAGATCAGCTAGAAACTACACACAATGTAAGGAGTTCAGCTACAAATAAATCACCCTGTAGAGAGTTCAGCTAAAATAAATCAACCTGCAGAGAGATCAGCTACAAACAAATCACCTTTTAGACAGTTCAGCTACAAATAAATTACCTTGTAGAGAGATCGGCTACAAACAAATCAACCTGCAGAGAGATCAGCTACAAATAAATCACTTTACAGACAGTTCAGCTACAAACAAATTACCTTGTAGAGAGATCGGCTGCAAATTAATCAACCTGCAGATAGATCAGCTACACACAAATCAACTTGTAGAGAGATCAGCTACAAACAAATCACCCTGTAGAGAGATCAGCTAGAAACTAGATACAATGCAAGGAGTTCAGCAAGGAGTTCAGCTACAAGCAAAATCATCCTTTAGTGAGTTCAGCTACAAACAAATCAACCTGCAGTGAGATCACCCACAAAAACGCACTTGTACAGAGTTCAGTTACAAACAAATCACCTTGTAGAGAGATCAGGTAGAAGAATTCACCTTGTAGAGAGTTCAGCAACAAAGAAACCACCATGTAGAGAGTTCAGCTGCAAACAAATCACCCAGTAGAAAGATCAGCTAGAAGAAGTTACCTTGTAGAGAGTTCAGTTACAAAGAAACCATCATATAGAGAGTTCAGCTACAAAGAAATTACCCCGTAGAGAGTTCAGCTAGAAGAAGTCACCTTGTAAAGAGTTCAGCTACAAAGAAACCACCTGCACAGAATTCAACTACAAACAAATAACCCTGTATAGAGATCAGCTAGAAGAAGTTACCTTGTAGATAGTTCAGCTACAACAATTCACCCTGTAGAAAGATCAGCTAGAAGAAGTCACCTTGTAGAGTGTTCAGTTACAAAGAAACCATCATGTAGAGAGTTCAGCTGCAAACAAATCACTCTGTAGAGAGTTCAGCTACAAAGAAACCGCCATGTAGAGAGTTCAGCCTCATACAAACCACCTTGTAGAGAATTCAACTACAACAAATCACCCTGTAGAGAAGAAGTTACCTTGTAGAGAGTTCAGCTACAAAGAAACCACCATGTAGAGAGTTTAGCTGCAAACAAATCACCTGTAGAGAGTTCAGCTAGAAACAAATCACCCCGTAGAGAGATCAGCTGGACGAAGTCACCTTGTAGAGAGTTCAGCTACAAAGAAACCATCATGTAGAGAGTTCAGCTGCAAACAAATCACCCTGCAGAGAGTTCAGCTACAAAAAATCACCCTGTAGAGAGTTCAGCTAGACGAAGTCACCTTATAGAGAGTTCAGCTACAAAGAAACCATCATGTAGAGAGTTCGGCTACAAAGACACCACCATGTAGAGAGTTTAGCTGCAAACAAATCACCTGTAGAGAGTTCAGCTAGAAACAAAATACCCAGTAAAGAGACCAGCTAGAAGAGGTTACCTTGTAGAGAGTTCAGCTACAAAGAAACCATCCTGTATATAGTTCAGCTACATTTCAAGTCACCCAGTAGAGAGATCAGCTGCAAAAAAATATCCTGTGGGGAATAATGGGCATGTAATAAATATATGTATATAATTTGTATAATTACTAATAAAATCAAAAATAATTGAAGTACTAAAATTCTTCTTTAAGTTCTTTTCTTCTTCCTGTAGTAAAGAAAAAAACATATGGGTTAAAAAAGCCCCCAAAGCCAGCCATAGGCCGGCTTTGCAGTATACAAATACAAAAAGAAGTGATATCTAATCAAAAACAGCCAAGCTGTAAAAAAGGTGCGGCCCCCAAAAAGGCCATGGTGAAAAAAGATGTGAAATCCAAGGTGGCGGCCAAGAAATGGCTGTGATGGTAGGTTAATGGTTACATTTTAATAACGACAATTCAGGTGAATTTTGTGCCGCTTGGTCTTGGCACCAAATTCACCTGAATTGTTGTTATTAAAATGTAACCATTAACCTACCATCACAGCCATTTCTTGGCCGCCACCTTGGATTTCACATCTTTTTTCACCATGGCCTTTTTGGGGCCGCACCTTTTTTTACAGCTTGGCTGTTTTTGATTAGATATATATATATATATATATATTATATATATATATTGATTTTCATCTGACATTCAAGGTGTAGTTATAGTATTTCTATCAAAAGAAGTAGCTATGGCACAGAGTGAGGAAGGGTGGCATTTGCCCCAAATTCCCCATCCTGGATCTACCATTGTTAATACAGTTTCACATCTTTCCAGGGGTTTCCAACAACAACACTACAGTTAGTTACCAGCAGTGGGGGTCTGTGGAAGCAGTACCAGTCACTGAGAGATCTAAGCTCAACAGATTGCTATTATTTTTTTATTGGATGAATTAATTTGATAGTTATTTATATTATTTGCACAACTCCCTGGGACACAGCTAGCTATAGTGCATGGCCTTACACGTACAGACAAGAATCCATTGACAAAAATGGAATAATTTGTAACCAATCAAATTTCTAATTACAATGAAGATTATCAAGGATGTGTCTTGTACACCCAAGTGTATGATACAAATACAGGAAGTCTATCTATTCCCATGCATAACTAAAAGAACTGCAGACCATAGCAGTAAGTTTTGCATCACTCACATTATAATGCTACATGTCTAGTCTAGAAATATATGCCTTCCTCAATAAAACCCCTAAAATTTAACACTTCACAGCATTGGCGCACAACAGTAATAAAGTTCCTTCTCACGGTAATAATTATATCTGTTAATACATAGATTATTTATATGAGAGAAAAATAAATGTCATAATAATTTGACAATTACATATAATTACAAGGGGTCAGGAGTCTATTCTCAGGGTTACCAAGTTACTAAAAATGGCAATAATAACTGGAGCCCTGGCAAGATAAAAAATACGTAATAAATCTTAGCTACTTATAAAACTAAATGATATAATTTATTATGGCATGTCAACAGTTCAACAGAATGGCTACATACAATGATGCTGAAGCCCGAGAGTTAAATATCCTGTACAAACAGGAAATGGCAACACGAGCTGCCTGCTGAAGTATGCAACGTATTGTACTCTTCGGTAGATGGCATAAAATACTAAGTTTTGTAAAGGTCATTGGCCTAGACAGCCAACTTCCAATTGTCACAAGTTCAAACAAAAATCCAGCATGTTCTATGGCAAGCAGTAATGAACCATACCGATCTTCTTTACAATTCCTTGCAGCCAAAAAGTGATGCTGAGTATTAGTAACCACAGAGAGTTCTAATAGCACAATGGAATCCGTTGAAACTGCTCAGGTCTGCTTAGAGTAAATGTGATGTGAGATGGAATAGTACTTTGGGGACTAACACGTGCCTGATAGCCAGGAAGATCAGCATAAAGCTTAAAACACAGTGGTAAATTCTTCTCAAAGTTGTGAACAAAAACCCACAAAATGGATTCATGACACCAAGTGTATCTCCAAAGATTAAGTGCAATGGAACGTTCAACCAGTTAAGGTTGTAGGTTTAGTAGAGTGACAAAGAGTACATGCATACTGGACTAATGATTATATTCCAGCAAGCCTGATTAAGAGGTGTTGGTAAGGTGTCACAACCAGCTTGCAGTAAGAAAGAAAGTTGCTTTTCAGGTAAACCATACATCATTTTTTTCCACAGGGGCAGTGGCATAACTAGACTAACACTGATACCAGGACCCAGTGCTAGACTCTGAAAGAAAAAATGAGTCACTAGCTACCTGCTGGTAATGGATGGCAGCCTCCTATTATATCACTGACAATCATAATCATTACTGTTTTAACTAAATAGTAGTTGGCTACACCGTTTCCCTGAACACTGCAACTGCTTAATTAGAGTTATTGACTGCTCTATTAGAGTACCTTGATCGTTCGTGTGTGCTGGGCCCAGGTTTATTTATGCCCCTTCACAGGAGACAATTTTGCTCTATTATCCAGAAGTTTATTTGGTACAGTCAACAGTCTATGAGTAGAATTCTAATAATTAACATGAGAGGAATGTAAACTGCTATGAGCCTTGCTCTTAAAAGTAGATGAATGGATGCTAGAAACTGATGTTTTAGCAGAAGAAAGAGCATCAAAAAAACGCCTGACGCATCCTGAAAGTCAGTAGATAAAAGAGACTGATGCGATTCAACAATCATCAGATCAACAGAGCATTCAAATGCTCTATTAGAGTACATGGCTAGAATGCAAGTGACTGCTCTATTAGAGTACCTTGGTTTTTAAATGCACAGTTCCTTCTGTGGATCCTTCCCCGAGAGATTAATCAATGTATCATATAAATTTTTGTTTTGTAATGTATGCTACAAACCTACAACTCACTTTGTGCTGCCAAATTTAGTGTGTTCGGTTCCTGCAGATCTAAATTTCAAAGGGGGCTTCCTTGCAAACCCCCTCCCCATTGTAAAACCATAAATATTATATACTACATACCCGAGATTGCATACTGCCCATTTCAAAGGAACAATCCACGTTGTACTTGTTAACACTTTTCCTTTGCAGTGTACCGTGCAAGTATTGTAGCTACTAGGTGGCATAGTATTGGAGCTCAACAGCATCATATCCGCTACCCTCTACAGTTCCAATGGCTAGAGGACAGATCCTGATCGGATAGGTGTCAAAGCCAGAAAATCAGCACAAGCTGAGTGGTAAAACAGTGATATCTGCTTCGTGTTGTTGGAAGGTGTTTGAGGATCTCAGCTCTTGTTAAATGGCTAAATATGTCACTTACTATGATGCTGTTGGCTGAGTGGACACAGACGAATGGTTTAAGATAGGCATGACAAATGTAGCCTGGTTTTTTGAGTCGTTATTCAATGAAGCATGGTAGTGAGTTTGAGGCTTGTGAAATCACTTTCACAATGCTTATGCTGTATTTCAAGTGTTTTCCTGGTAATTCAGACTACTGGGAGGTGTTCTAGTGCATCCTTTCACTGTCTAATAAATGATGAAGAGGTTAAATCTTTCGTGTTATTAAAATCACCAGGAGATGGCCAGTTTTACAGGAAATATTTACGATTACTAACAGAAGACCGTATATTGTAGTACAACAAGGAGTACTAGTGGCGTGTTGATAATTAAGAGTTAACGAAGTCAGTACGCAATCCCAGGTACGTAGTAATATAATATATATGGTAGGGTCTGCAAGCCAAAAAATCGATATCTTCAAATCGACTTATAAATAAACTATAGTCATGTGTAGGGGTAGGTATAATCAAGAAAACATTAGAGTGGCAGCAAATTTCGTCTATCTCTTCTAGCGAAAATAATGCGAAATACCTTGAATTCGATCGATTTTTCACCTTCGTAATTAATTTTGCAATGTTATTCTTTAGGGCCAAAACTCTCTCTATCTTACTATGGAGTATAGTTAGTGTAATAAAATTAATTGTGGTGGATGGCTGATCAAGCTATTGTGTTTTACAAACGTCTAGCTTCCCTCATTTCAGAGAAGAGGAAAGATCAATATGCTGCTGTATTGGGACTAATTAGATGTTGCTTGTCTTTTTCTCTACTACACTCTGCAATTAGATGTCTACATGGTTCCCATTCTTCTGCTGGCAGATTCATTCATGAGAATCCAGTTGCTGCTGACAATTTGATCCAGGCAGAGACTGGGTTCTCTCATTGTTAATTGTATTTAATGGCAATAGTAAGTTGTTATTACATTTGTTACTATATTGAAAAAAAATTTAAATAAAATTAATTAATATTTGGTGGTGGCGTCACGCACATCATCAATTCGTTTCATTATCTGAAGCACAGCAGACTTGCAGAAAATACTGCAAAATCTACTGCAGTAATCACCTACAAATCAAGTACCTGTATACAGAATATGGTGTGGATTGAAGTTTGTTGACCATTTATCTGGCTGAGTCCAGCCTTGCCAGATTTAGCAAAAAATTCCTCCATGATCCACCAGATACTGCAGTCTCGTGCAAATTAACACCTTTAGGTGTGCTGAAGTATTGTAATGATTGCTCAGAGCAAGTATAAACTTACAGCAATGGCTTGATTACTGACAGTAAATTTTACAGTTAACCTTTATTGTGTAAAACTAAAACTCTTGTAATGAAAGTTTTACAGCACTCAGCATAATATTGCTGACTTGATATGATTATAAAGATCACTGTGAGCACAGTAAGATGATCATTTCTGTAGCAAAGATGGAGTCCAGAGGTCTTGAGTGCCTGGCCAGATCTATATAGCTATAGCTAGATACATACGTGCAGGTCATGCAGCATACGTAGTCATAATTATGCACACCTTTTTGATAGTTAAATCAGAGTTTATAATTATTTGATCATCTATTTTCATGAGATATTCAAATGCAGTAGCATGCAAGGTCAGATGGTATGCTCCCCAGACAGTTTTTACATGCCTTGAAATCACATCTGCATGGAAAACTATCATACAAAATTGTGATATTTCCTGGTAGCTAATTTTTTGTACCAAAGTACCAACTCAACCATGTCTAGTAGCTATTATCATATCCTGTGCAAGGAATTAAAAACACAGTATTGCTTCCATGACACAAAATCTCTAAAAATGAAGTTTAGTTATTTGTGATTTAGAAGAAATTTTATTTTATTTGTTAAAATGAGATTCCAATCAGATGATTTACAGGAACTTGAAAATTGACATGGTTGTAATGTACAGTATTAGATCAAACATTTAATAAGAGCAGTAGTCACATGTCACATAATTTAGAGTAATTATTGCGATGACTTTGTCGTATTAATGTATTAAGATCTTTTCACAAAATTTAAATAGTTGAAAATTTGTCCTGTACTGGGTCCTGATTTAAAAGTTTTTGAGGTAGAATTTTAGTAGTTTGGAAAATTACATGAATGTATAAGAGTGCATGGTCCACACAGATAGGATATACAAATGTACATACATCAAATTGTTGGCTTGAAGACTGCTTTCAGGTGTATATTTCAACTTTTGATTTTATTTTATTTATCTTCACAGTAGTCGGCAGAGCCACTCTTCCCTACCATCAACTATGGAATTGGAGCAAACCCTTGGTTTCTGCTTTTGATAGCTACTATAATTATTGCGAATACTGCCCCCATGCATAAGTGGGCTCAGCATATACATACCAAATAGTAGTACATTGCATATCATAACGAAAAATAATGCAGATGCTATGTCTAAACTATACCTTTGATATTTTTCAGAAAAAGGCACAATGAGTTTACCATATCATGCAACATGTCAGCACTAATTATATAGGTCAACTTACACCAATGCAACATAATTATAATATGCATAACTTGAAGAAAACTCTTCAATAGAGCAGTCAGATATGCATATTCTTACAGAACAGTCAGAAATTGATTTTTCATACATAATGTCACTAAAATTGATCAACAATCACAAAAATTATTGTTTAACTGCACTCAGAGTAGCTGTCAAGTAAATCCCACAATATTTTTAATATTAGCTATGAGAGGCTTGCATGGTTTTGAGCAATAAATCGCGTTTCGCATGCCACAATTGATTAATGTGTTTGTACTCTAACCTTCTCTGTAAGTTTGTACTTGTGCTGAGTAATCATTTCCAGAATTCAACACACTTAATAATAATAATGCTTTATAGAATAGTAATTCTGAGGGTCTAAAGGTGCTTATGTGCACGAGACTGCAGTATTTGTTAGGTCGCGGAGGAATTTTTGCTAAATCTGGAGAGGCTGGTCTCAGCCCAGGGGTAGATTCAGGAGTTGGCAAGGGGAGGGGCACAGAAAAGTTCAGATTCACACTATTACAAAGGGGAACCAACTATTAGCTGCAATCTGTTGTAGTCGATATACACATAGCAACAAATAATCACCTATCAGTAGTGTTTCACTGTTGAATTGTGCCATTTAGGCCATTGCAGAAGGTTGTGAAGTCTTAAAAGGTGCTACAAAAGCTTAAACACCTAGCTGTCACATGGTAATATTTCTAGAGGCGCTTAATACACACAAAGGTGCTGGGTGACAGTTTTTGAAATAAAGAGAGGTAATACGTCTGCCATTTAAACTAAAAGTATTCATTTCTTGAGTAATAAACTGATTATGGCCTAACTAGCATTGTCAAAGTGATAGCTAGCTATTCTTCCTGAAAGGAAAAGGCAGTGCCGGAAGGGTGGGGAGGGGGGGTATTTGCCCCAAATGCCCCATCCTGGATCTGCAATTGCAGCCAGATGGTCAACAAACTTCAATCCACACCATATTCTGCACACAGGAACTTGACTTGGAGGTACAGTATTCCCTGCAAGTCTGCTGTGTTCCATATCATGAAATGTCTTTTTTTTTGGACAGTCGGCGTTGCATGCGACACCACTATCAAATATTAATTAATTATATTAAACTACCTATACTCCATAGTAAGAGTGGACAACCTCTGAAAGCTTGACAAAGAGTTTTGGCTCAAAAGAATAACATTGCAAATTAGGATGGCAAAAAATCGACTTGAAGAGATGGACGAAATTTGCTGCCACTCTAGTGTTTTCTTGATTAGACCTATTCCTACACATGACTAGCTATAGTTTGTAAGTCGATTTGAAGATGTCGATTTTTCAGTTTGCGGATCCTATCTATGGCGAAACTGACCCAATCCAGAATTGGGTCAGTTTCGCCATAGATAGGATCCGCAAACATGTGTGAAAGGTTGGTCAGTAGCTACGCGTTCACCTGACCCCCCACCATATCAAAGGAGCAAACACATGTTCACTCCCAATGGTTTTGTACTGGAACAAGCATGTTTTCATGTTGTAAACATGTTTTCCACCCATACTATAAAATGTATGGGTAGAATGTATGGGTGGAAAACATGTTTACAACATGAAAGCCTCATAACTCAATTGTTCTTAACCCTAGCTATCAATGCACTTTTTGACTAATAGTTCCAGCATTTAAAGGGCTTCACAGTGATACTAAATGTGTAACAAGAATAACACGTGTTATTAAAAAGAAGGCAGTGGTTACTGAACCGAAAGTCGGTTCAATAGGCCGGACTCGCTATTGAACCAACAGTAAAACTTAGACAAAAAAAGGGTCACTAAACGAAAAAAAACACAAAACTCAACCTGGGCTCGAATCCTGGACTATTGAAACTGTAGGCAGTGGGCTTGCCACTGTGCTACCACTGCTAGCTACCCACTGCCCCTACTTTTCTACTTTATAAATGCTACTCACGTAGTAGTCTCACTATATAGACAGTAAGAAGAATGTAACCTAACGGTGAAGAAGAAACCAAAGCTGAATCCGAGCCTATCCCTAACGCTAATGTTACTTTTCGCGTCCCCTAAAGTCGAATGTTCAGGGAAACTACTAGACGCGAAAATAAAAAAAACCTTTAGGTTCAGTAATGCACCTATCAATGTATTGCCCCACTACCCCCCCCTCGGGCATATATGGGGCTATAGTGGGGATTTGACACAGCCAAATGTCAAATGCCCCATAGTAGGGCAAACCTATCGTGTCAAATCCCCACAGTTGCCCCCAGTTGCAACGCGGGATTTGACATAGCGAAGGAAGTTACAACAAAAAAATATTTGGGTGCTTACTGAACGATCGTCAAATGGCCCCATAGGGGGGGGGTAGTCTCGCGTGGCCAGACCGCTTTTTTCCGTATATTGGGTGGGAAAAAAAGGGTCTGGTGCAACTCCAATAGCTGTTTACTTCTGAGCCGTCCCCACATTCCGGGGACGCTAATTGAATAACATTGGTCACAAAGGAGGTGCCATGACGTCAGTAAAACTATGAAGTATTCCTACACTCCTGCTCCGGTTGTGAGTCTTGTTACACGATGAGGATTAACTTTCAAGACGCTATAAAAGAGACATCGGAGCTTCGTTTAAAGGATAAACAGATCTCTAGTTAACTTACTGACGTCATGGCACTTCCTTTGTGACTAATGTTATTCAATTAGCGTCCCCGGAATGTGGGGACGGCTCAGAAGTAAACAGCTATTGGAGTTGCACCAGACCCTTTTTTCCCCACCCAATATACGGAAAAAAGCGGTCTGGCCACGCGAGACTAGGGGGGGGGGGGGGCAATACATTGATAGGTGCATATTACCACTACCTAAAAAGAAACGAGGGCTCAGGTAAACGCGAACAGACTAGGTATCATTTTCAATGTATACCTCTACCTACCACGAGGACGGAGGACCATCGTTTCTTAACATTTTAAATCTCAAAGGTCTCTGTATAAACTTATTACTTCCAATAAAAAGTGGGGCGTCACCCGGTACGAGTAGCAAATTAACGTCACATGAAATCAAGTTACTCCACAGAGTATTCTATTTTCATTAGAGGTTATAGAAAATTCACGCGTGCACTGTAACAGAATGTACATGTATACCTTTACATCGTTTCCATGTGCCATCGCGGTACAATAAAAGAGATCATGAAATTCCACGCGATACTTTCAGTCGTGTCCGCGGCCGCGTTGTTAGTTATATACACAGGATGTGGCATGTGCGTAATTCGGTAATGCGGTTAAAGCATTATTATAACTAATTAAAATTCCCCACTTATCAAACCCTATTGCCTATGCAAGGCTGCAACAGTTGTGTTTCTGATTGCCCCTCTATGGCATTTTGGGAGTTAGTGTGTGCCTACAGTACCTTGCATGTAGCTACTATCTATCAGGCTTGGTGTTTACTGGCTGTTTAGTTATTGTTTTGTCATGTAAAGTCCTTTGCATAAGTTAAGTCTAGTACTAAATAACATGTACAGTTGAAGTATACAGGAATAACTAGTTGATACATAATTACAAGTGTACATGTTTGTGGTTAATTCGTGCTGTTACAAACATGTTATAATAATAATCCATAATACAATTTCAATCACACACATAGCGCAATTCATCACACACTGCATATCACTACTCTCATGTGATCTTAAAGCTTGAGATTAGGTCAGCATTTATACATGTCGATAACAACACAGTATTGGTAGTGTTGAACTGGAAGCCAGATATGGCTGCTCCATTGTATGATGCCTTACTAGGGGATCCCCCTACCACTAACACCTTCACTGAGGTATCTTCAGTGGATTTCCAACCTGTGAATAAGTGTAATAGGTACACATAAAAAACTAAAATATTAGATAAATAAATTGTCATGTATTGCAATTTATGAAATCATACTGTACAATCACAAACATACTAACTACTTGGACATTATAACCTTGTATAGTACATTATTACTATACTGATTATACAATTTGATTTGGCTTGATTTATGTACCTTACACAAATTACATGTACAACTACACACATATACAAGTAGACTGAAAACAAAAAATTACAACACAAAGAAAGAAAATTTATTGCCTTTCATTGAAATGGAAGCAAAGTTCAGCAGAAGTTATGGGATGGATCCATGCTCGATTAGCTTTTGCCATCTTATAATTTATGTGCCACTGGCCATGGAATGTGTATCCGTGGATCTCGCACCAAGTGGAGGTCCATTGGACTTGATGATGGTGTTGCAATTACTTTGGACTAAATAATTGATCTGTTTGTGTTTATTTTGTGTGTATGTATAGTAATACCAATGATAATAAGAAAATAATAATAGTTACATCAACTTTTACACAAATAAGAAAATAAATCCTCCTGAAAGGCTTGGGATGTTAAAATGTCATTAGGAACAGCATTCCACCAATGGGCAGCTTGAGATCCAAAAAAATCATTAAGAAAAAGAAAGTCTATACCTTCTTGCTGGTGACTGAAGTCTGAATGAAGTCAACAAAACTCTTGAAATGCTGGGCTGATGATAACCTAGCACACTAATTTCATAATATTGTTAGGGACCCGCCGATTATGCTGACATAATTATGAGCATAATAGGTGTCTGAAAGCATTGAGCATAATGCTAGCATAATAGGTAGAATATTTGTGTAATAGTATTAATTCTTGCTTATCAAAATAGCTATTACAGAAAGATCGATATACTCTAATAGAACAGTCAGTAACTCTAATAGAACAATCATATAGCTGACTGTTCTATTAGAGTATATCGATCTTTAATGTGATATGCATTTTGACAAGTAAGTTTGTGCTTTAGCCACTTATTATTAGCAGAGCATGAGAACTGAGGCATAATTAATTGGGCATAATTTGAGCATAATGGGTAAGTATTGAGCATAAATTTAAGCATACTAGGTAAATTTTTGAGCAGTGCAGCATAGCATAATAGGTAAAATTATAAGCATAATCGGCGGGTCCCTAAATATAGTTATCAACCCTCAAATGACCACATCCTGCGAGTAGCTGTATGTACTCTTTTGCTTCCTAGATCTAGCTGCTTCAATGTGTTCGGGACAAGTCAGTTCCAGTAAATATAAGGCTACAATGGATGCTTCAAAATTGTAGACAACAATATTTGGCATAGTCTATCATCATCAAACATCAATCTGTAGCATATTTCATGCTTTAGCTACAAGGTGCTGTAGCTAAAAATCTACTTTATGACCTTACTACGTATAGTTACATGCAATGTTTATTCTAGGGCTGTTAGGGGGGAACTTTCCCCTCCCCTAAAATCTCAGACTCACCCCCTAAAATTGTGAGTGACTATTACACTATGTTTAGGTTATAATAAGCTTGGTATTAAATGGCACACAAAACTTATCAAAAATGCTATCAGATTCAATCTCGGGGTGGTAAATATGTAAAAATTTTCCTGGTTAAACACTGCAAATGCAACCTTAAAATTAATGCTTTGAGATTCAGTTTAATTTTTAAACATCTCCTGTATAAGGTACACACATATATATATATATATATACTACTAACAAAAATTCCTACATAATTGTAGTGATGGCTTCAATATCTGAAAGCCCAACTTTTCTAAATAGCATGCTCAGTTAACACTCAAAAAATAATGTCTTTAAATTCAATCTCACAAAGTGGACTTTTGTAAAAATTCTAAGCCAGCTGTAGTTTACTTTCAAAACGGCATGCTATGCACAGCCAGTGAAGCCAGATTTAATCTCAGAAAGCCTAATGATAAAAAATTTAATAGTCATGAAAATACTCTAGTATTCTGATTTTCAAATAGCCTAAGTTTCTTGGAATACATCCACCTACGCAGTTTACTAATGATTTGTGGTATATTATGATGATCGATGTAGCTATATGTTATATCTCACACAAATTGTTTATTCTGGCAACAGATTCAACATACGCAGTGTACTGGCTGTATACTAATAGAATTGTGTACATGAGGTGCACATGGCTGCAGTGGCGTAGCCAAACCCGGGCAAGCCAGGGCATTGCCCGGGCATCAGACTTCTTTGTCCCACCATCAGCTCCTAGAGTAATTATAAAGACGTGGGCTGGATAGCTCGAGATTTTGCTAATGTTACTTAACTAGTCACTGTACAAGAATAAGTATAGTATAACTTATACAACACTCACCGTGCCATTTTTGCCGATGGTTTCCTTCTTTTTGGCTAAACAGAGATGGGGTTATCCAAGGGATTTTCACTCCGAGTAACTTGATTGTGCACAAATAGAGGAGGCAATAAATAGAAGCAAGATCACGTGATTACAAAAAACTGCGCAGCATTGTGGCAAGGAGTGAAGGACAAAGAATTGGTTTCACTATAGTGGGCTGGACGGTTTACATTTGGATTAAGTAATCACGGTAGCTATTGGTGTGGTCAAAACTCGGGAGGCAAAGCAGTCTAGAGGTATTTGTGAAATTAGCACCCATCTATCCGTGTGGATACTACTCAGTTCAAACGGTATGGAGTACTTGTTCAGTCAGCAATTCTTTTCTTTTTGTTTCCACTTTTCTAGGCTAACAACTGTAGTGGCAGAGCATTAGTCATCACGTGATAGAGCGCCTCGTGCTTTAATTCAAGAATCTTAGTAGTCTGGTATTAAGACACATGTAGCTAGATGTATGTAATGTGTTAGAAGGCCAATAGCTAGCTAGGCGTTCGCTTCTATTAGGTTGATATTAGTCATCTTGCATACAGTAGTGTAGGATGATACATAATGCATTTTTAAAATGTTATATTGATGTCCATATGAAGATGGGCATGTGTACGTGTGTTACATAGGAAATGGCTTGCCCACCCATTGCCCAGGCATGGCGAAAAGTCTGGCTACGCCACTGCATGGCTGTCCTAGACATCAAATCATTATAATGTCATCACTACTACCAGTCACAAAAATCAAAATCATCAACACTCGTCACAGCCTTAAATGACTACCTAACCAGTTTCACAACTGTTTCAACTGTTGTGAACTCAGACAATTATATGTAGACTTACATCTGGTCACCCCCCAAATTCCTGATTCCCCCAAATTCCTGATTCCCCCAAAAGGAGAAATCCTTGAATAAATACTGGTTACATGTGTCCGAGGTATTGTAATTAGTTGTTTAAACATCCTAACGCTTTTTTTTTTCTCTCTCTCAGGCTCAAATGTGCCATTCCATAATGATAGCTAACTATTTGTGTAACAGTTTTACAGTGAGTACACTTGTATACTGCGTGAAAACGTTGGTTCCGCGTCATAGCCCGGCACACACACACAAACGCACGCACGCACGCACACACCCACACACAACACAACACAACACAACACAACACAACACAACACACACACACACACACTCAACCCGACACTCAGTGAAAGATCACCTGTGACTTGAAGTATTTATCAATGTTTGACCACTGACTTGATCGCTTCAGCTTCTCGAAGTTTTTGCCGCTGCTTAAAGCTTTATAGCTACATCTTCTTGTCAATCAATGCACCGGCGCTTCTAGTTAGTATTTTAATCATGCCGGGAATCACAGTCACTTTTTGGAGTGTATATCAGAGTGTTTACGTGGTTAGTACATAAATGAAATTACATCACGTGTGCAATGCGTTAACTGGGCGCAGGTAACGCCCTCTGGGTGTAACGCCCCGCCTAAAGTTTACAGCGCACAGATCATTAAACAGGTTCTTCTATTATGTCCGTGAACTTTAATATTGTGCCGGATGGAAAATCAAGTAAGACTAGAAGCATTTGTCATGTAAGATCTTGCATGTACGTAGGTGAACAAGATCGCCAAACTTAAACCTTGTCATGTTAAAAATAAATTTCATCTACACATCATCTACATCGTCACGTCTACACTATTGCCTCGCCAAAATTACTTATGAAATCAGTAAATGTATTAGTGTCATTTGTTCCCACAGGGGATGATAGACCAGAGCTGGGTGACCTCTTTGTCAACGTCATCCCACAATATGCAGCTCACTGGGAGGCTTTTAGTGCAATCCTTGGGTTAAAAGATCATGAAATTGCTGCCATTTCTAACGACAATGCTAACCAGTCAACTGAAGGTTGTGCAGCAATGTTGAGGAAATGGCTCCAGAGTGTTGATCAACCAACTTGGGGTAAACTGGATGATGCCATCAGCCTCCTTAGACCATCACTAACTGGTGCAGTGACTGATGATTGTCCTGATGTGAGAGGTACGCTGTTATAAAAAAAAGCATTGGAATCAGTGACATTACATATGCATACATCATATCACTACAGGAAATAGTGTACTCTCTTCTCACCTAAAGAGCTACTACATCAATACAAGGTTCATCACTGAAGATGATCAGTGGCCACTTGAACAGCCCAAACACTTCAGTCCGCTTGTCCTAGTCCATCAAGAGGGTAAACGAACTAAGAAGGAGATCACTGGTATGGCTTCAGTTACAATGAAGGGTAACATTGATCAATACATTTCAACAACCAGCAGTAAGACTACTAAAGATCTACAAGAGGTTCTCTCCCAGTTAGAACAGTCATCCAATAATGAACGACCATGTACCCTCTTAGTAGAAGGATCTCCTGGCATAGGCAAGTCAGTGTTACTAAAGCAAATCTCATACCTGTGGGCTAGTAATACATTATTAACAAAAAGTGACTTTCTATTTCTTCTTCACCTCAGAGACCCAACTGTACAGCAAATGAAATCACTTGAATGTCTTGTCCACCACTTGTACAAGTATGAGAAAGAAGCCCAACAAATTGTTCTCTCTTGTGTTGCTCACCTACTACAAGATGGTGGAAAATCTGTCACTATACTCCTTGATGGTTACGATGAGTTGCCAGCTGACTTGAGGCAAAACAGTTTCATTGCTCGTTTGTTGCAACATGAAGTTTTACCAGCTAGCACCATAGTGGTCTCCTCTCGTCCTCATGTCTCAACACATCTTCGTGACAACGTTACTTGTTGGGTAGAGGTACTAGGGTTCTCTGAAGAAGACCAAACTCATTTCATTCAACAATCACTGGAGGGGCAAGAAGAGAAAATCTCACATCTTAAAAGATACCTTACAACTCACCCCACCATTGTTAATCTCTGTTTTGTTCCCTTCAATATGACCATCCTTCTGTTCCTTTGTAAGCTCCAAAGAACTCCAAAAAGCTCCACTGACCTGTACAACTTGTTTATCTGTCTGACCATTTGTAGACATCTTGCTAAGTCAGGAAAACCTGTGGAAGATGATATCACAGATCTTAATGACTTGCCACAACCTTACAGTAACATCATCAAACAGATCTCACAATTTGCTTTCAAAGCTTTAAGCAAAAACCAACTAGTATTCTCACTAGCTGAGATAGAGGAATTCTGCCCAGCAATTGCTGACCATCCTAATGCCTTTAGTCTCCTTCAAGCTGTGGAGTATGTTGGTTTAATAAGCAAAACTCGCTCCTTCAATTTTGTCCATTTCACCGTGCAGGAGTTCCTTGCTGCTCACTACATTGCTAGCGTTCCATTCGATGAAGAGTGCTCTATCCTCGAACAGTATTTCTGGAGTGATATACATTATAATGCTTTTAATTTCTATGTAGCCCTTACCAGTGGACAACACCCATCTTTCAAGCAGTTTCTTCATAGAGGAAATGAGGTCTTTTTCAAAGACAAGCTGCAATGTCTTCGTCTCTACAGAATCTTCCAGGAGGCTGGTGATATAGCAACTTGTAAAATTATTGAGGCAAAGTTTACTGATAAAGTAATCAGCTTAGCAAACCATGTTCTGTCACCTAATAACTTGATTGATCTAACAACATTACTAACCTGCTCCTCCTGTAGAAACTGGAAGTACCTTGATTTGTTTGGGTGCAATATTCAAGATTATGGACTCCGATTAATACACCGTAATCTACACAATGCTGACATCACAATAGATGATCTCTGTCTGTACAACAATAATCTTTCGTCAGCTTCAGACAGCTCCCTCAGTGATATCATCATTACCTGTGAGGTGCAATGTTTGGATATAAGTGAAAACAAAAATGTTGGAGAAACGTCAGACTTCTGCACCACCATACTAACTCATCCTTCATGTGTGATAGAGGAACTGATAATGTACGATAACAACTACTCCACCACAAGATGGGCAATACAGTTGTTGTCTTTATTGAGGAAAAATAAGACAGTGAAGGTGCTGTGGTGTGATACTAACTACATTTCTGATGAAGTGTGTGGTGTGATCTGTGAGGTATTACATGTCAATAATACCCTGAGGGAGCTGAATGTGCAGCGATATCAACCATATATGTATGGTAGCATAAATACTGAACAAGCCTCACAACTGATCCTGGATGCTCTCAAAGACAATAATACTTTAGAAGAGCTGACCCTTCCCTTCTATTTATTTTCTGAAGATGTCAAAAAGGAGATACAGCAAGTTGTTAATGATAACCGAAGGAAACGAGGATGTGATGTAAAGCTGAAATATAGCTAGTTTAAAACTATAAGTAGCTAATCACTGTACACACTCGGTAGGTATATAATCCTTTGAGGACATCAGTGCTACAGTCTAATATAGCAGAATAAATACTATTAGCTAAATTTCAGTAATGAAAATGTAGGTATACGTGATTGTTTATACATATAATTATGGTGAAAGAACACTACAGTATGTATGGTAACTAGTGATTCCCCTATACATATGGACACATACAATTTTATATCCCGGTGAAGCCATACTTCACAAAGAATTTACTTGGACAACACAGTAGACATTACCCGTGCAATAACTATCAGTAAGGTATTAAACACCAATGTTGGCAATTAAAATGCAGTGTCAGCACAACGTCAAGTTATTTGGGATTTGAAGCCAAATACCATATAAGGGAAAGTTTCGATGGGCTAAACTTTAGCGGTTTTGTCAAAAACCGCTGCTTTACTTAACAATGTGAAAAGCCCCATCCTCTTTCGTGAGACACGCCCACTTGTTTGGATTGTACATATGCATCATTGTCTGTAGCTAGTCATACGTTGCTGTGTGTATGCCCAATGTAAAGCCACGCCCAATTTAATCGATCGTCTAGTGCCAGCGTAGCTATGTTATCATAATCGCCGCGCTCACTTATCGACATTGTGTGCATTGTTTACGTGCACAGCTAATCGTTTTGAGCAGGACTTTCGTCCACCGCGAAAATTTAACCGCGAATAAGCTTGTTTGCCCTCTACTGCGAAACTTTCCCCTATAGGTGCCCACCATGTTGTTAAAAATATTACAAGAGTGAAGGTACTCACGATTCTGTCCACTTGATCTGCCTCTCATTTATTATTTTAATTATTTATTTTTATCAATTTCTCCGAAGAAGGGTAACACAAAAGGCTAGACAGCCTGTACAAGATGGTCCCCAACACAGAATATACATACACACATACAGATAGACACAAACAAATGCAAAACGAAAATAACTCAACTACAATCACAAAGTAACAAAATTACCAAAAATATGCGTAAGCTTATGCTTAAAACTGCCTGCAGTTGACTGAGACAAAACTGCCAATGGTATGGAGTTCCATAACATTGGTACAGCCACAAAAGAAGGAGTGCCTAAATGCATTGATGGTAGATGACACTAGGTAGGGTCAGCAATGAAAAAAATCGATTATCACGAAATTACTCTCCTACTATTTCAACCTGTAGGGCATATCAAAGTATTTTTCTACGTACCAATAAACCTTTAAAATAAATTTTATTTTTCTCCATACTAATAATAATGATAATAATAATAATGCTTTACAGAATAATAATTCTGAGGGTCTACCAGTGACCTACACTGATAGCCTAACATACATCAAAAAATAAGGCCAGGCCAAGTTGATTGACAGTTTATCGTCCAGGATATTTGAAAAAGTCATGCGGGCGGGAGGTCATTTTTCATATTTCATAATTTTTTTAACATGGAAAAACATTTAAAAAGTAGCTTCACACAGTTGCTAGCTACTTTAACAATGATTGCAGAGCTTATTTGATTACGTCACTGTTAATACTTAGCTATTCGTTTATGCAATCTCTCTTTAGAAATCCATTTATTGAAGGTAAACGAGTCCAGGTTGGGAATAATCGTCACGTTTGTTGCCACACCATGTTTTAATGTTCAAAAACGAGTTCAGAAGCGTAAGCAATGATTATCACGTGAGAAATAATGAATTATGAAATTATTGCTCTATTCCTAAAAACCCATGCGGGCGGTGACGATAAACTGTGAATTAATTTGGCCTGCCCTAACTATACACTAACATTTACATACTTAGTCACAAGTGGTTAAAATTGTTAGATGCAGGATTCTTGGAACAAAGGGACAAAGGTAATGGAAACAACAGAGTGAATTGTCAAAGTTAGCTAGGAAATGATTCCATAAAAATTTCTTCAATTTTTGTTTTATTACAGTTAGTGATTGTGTTTGATAAATTATTGGCAAAGAGTTCCATAGTCTAGGTAGGCGAAAAAAATAGGAGTTCATAGCTGCATTGGTATGGGCTGTCTTGTGGTGTAGTTTGATTCCAGAAAATCTAGTAGAACCCAGGGGGGATTCAAGAGCTGGCAAGGGGAGAGGCACAAACAGGGTAAGTTGTAGGTGGTTGGGGAGAGCCATATTCTCTAGTTCAGTGCTGCATTTTTGAAGCAGTAAATAATCACCTCTTAGTAGTGTCTCACTGCTGATTTTTGCTATTTTGGCTTTTTCAGATGGTTGTGAAGTTTTTAAAAGCTGCTTTAAAAGCTCCGAATATCTCAAACAACAGCAACACGATAATTATTTTAGAGGCGCTTAGTACGCACGAAGGTGCTGGATGACTATTTTACAGCTAGTTTGACTTTGGTTTGCTTTGGTTTCAGGTGAATTTGTAATAAATGCTAGTAAAATGTGCATATTTTCATGAGTTGATAAACTGATCTTGGCCTGACAAAGTTTAGTAGCTATTTTAATCAGAAGCATGGCTGGCTCCTCCACAAGGTGGGGAGGGGGCATTTGCCCCAAATTCCCCATCCTGGATCCGCCATTGGAACCAGTATTGAAGCTGACATAGTTCAGGATATTGAACTTATCTGTAGGAGTTTTAAGTGATTTGATGAAAAAGAGGATGTAAGATATTTCATAAATATACATCAATGGCAACATACCTAGTTGGGTCAATCTAGTCCTGTAGTCTGAAGTGTAATCAGATAGTATGAATTTAGTAGCACGCCGCGCCTTTGTACTTTCTCAATTAATTCTATGTCTTTCAACAAAAAAGGTCTCCACAATGTGGAGCAGTATAGCAATTTAGATCTCACTAATGATATGTATAGGGATTTTCTAGCCTGAGGACAATGCGACTCCTTGAATACTCTGCGTAGCAGTCCAAGTGACTTGTAGGCTTTAGAGGAAATCATTTCATAATGCTTTCTCCATGACAATGAGTTAGTGAAAATAATCCCTAGGTTTTTGCAACTGGGTGATTCATTGATTATATGGTCATTTATGATGTACTGAGAGTTGAATTTACGATGGAAGCTCACAAATACGAATTTAGAGAGGTTAAATGACAGATGATTGTTAATAGTCCAAGTAAATAAAGAGTTGAGGTCTTCTTGAAGCTACTGTATGTCCAGTATGGAAATGATTTGCCAAAAGTACTTTGTATCATCTGCAAATTCGAGTAGTTGAGATATGATGGTAGATGGCAGATCATTTATAAAGATCAGAAAAAGCAAAGGACCCAGAATGCTTCCCTGGGGAACACCAGAGATTACAGGTAGGCAATCTGACAGGCGGTTTTCAACAGAGACACACTGGGATCTGTTACTTAAATAGCTGTTAAACCAGTTCCATAGAGTGCCTGTGATTCCTATGTTCCATAATTTAACCAATAATTCATTGTGTGGCACACTATCAAAGGCTTTCCTGAAGTCAATGTAGATGGTGTCTATTTCTTCCCTCGAAGTGATTAGCTGATGAAAGTAGATGAGAAGTTGTTGTTGAGTTGAAGCATTACTTTGAAAACCAAATTGATGCAGAGTGATGGAGGGAGCTATTGTATTTATCACTTTGTCATAAACTAATCTTTCTAGCACTTTAGAGATGACACAAAGGAGTGAAATTGGTCGATAGTTGGCAACAGAAGTTTTGTCTCCAGATTTGAACACAGGAATTATTTTGTGTGACTTCCATTCAGAGGGTAAGTTTCCGCTATGTAAGCTGGTTGTGAAAAGGTGATGGATGGGTAAAGCAAGGGCAAAAGCACAGTTCTTTAAGATGACAGGTGCGATGTTGTCAATTCCTCTAGCATTGTTCGGGTTGAGGTTGTTGAGAGCATCTATCACTTCTTGCTCTGTGATCGAGTCCAGTTGATTTACAGGAACAGTTAAATGAGTTGTATCAGGTAGACAGTAGTCATTGAGGTAAAAATAGAATAAAAGTACTGATTAAAAAGTTCAGCCTTTATCAAGGTCAGCATCAGCTGTAGTAACGTTATGGTGAAGTCGAGGGGGAAGGACATGTGACTTGGTGAACTCTCTAATAAATTGAAAAATTTTTGGATCATTATTTATAGAAAAGTTGTATATAAGATTCTGTTCATACCTAGACTTGGCTGCAATGCTGGAAGACCGGAAGGATTGTTGAGTTTTTGATAATTGGTGAAAGTTATTAGCTGTTGGATTTTTAGTATATTTGCGCTGAATTGTACAAAGACACTTGAGAGAGTGACGTAACTGAGGAGTAAACCAGGATGGAAATTGACGGGTACGTATCCTTGTCTTAGGGATAAATAGATCCACACCAGACATGATATAACTCCTCAGGATGTGCCATATTTCTTCAACATCAGATGAATTGTAAAGTAGATTAAGGTCATAGTTAAGTAAGTATTCGTTAAATCCGTGATAGTAAAGAAAAAAGATGGAACATCACATTAGTCAGGGGCGGATACAAGGGGGGGGGGGGGGGGACAAAGGGGGCTCTTGAACCCCCTCCAAAAATTTTTAGTATACCAAGATCGAGATGCTCTAATAGAGCAGTCACTCTAATAAAGTAGTCACAGTAGTAGAACAGTGTGTAGTGAGCTATTTAAGGATTTTTATGTACTTTATCAGCTATAAATGTGTGGTTGGTGAGGTGGGCAGCTATTGTCAGCTGGCTGTGACCTTTTTTTTTTGGTCTCACCTTATCAAACCAGAGACAATGTAGTGCCTCAGTTCATTTTTGACCCCCCCTTTCTATAAGTCTGCATGGATCCGCCCCTGACATTAGTGAAAGTGTCTTGGTATAGGCCGGGGGTGTGCCATGTTTCTTAGAGAGTAAATCAGCTAAGCGGGTATAGAATATAGTTGCCTCCCTACCAAGTCCACCAAATTTAGAAAAAACAAGAGGAGTAAATGAACCACACACTACACTGCGAACCCTATCACCATATTCCCGCTTCTTTTCTAACTCATGCCTTCGAAAAAGTGATGCAGGCTGGGTCTTAAGGTAGCTTGGTGAGTTGGGGTGAAAAACCCTTATACCAAAAATGCATCCGAGCGGTGGTAGTGATAGTGGAAGGCAGGAATGCACCCGAGCGGTGGTAGGTGACTGCTGGCGCACGTGATTGGAGAGCGGTAGTAGTGGCGAAAGTTCTTGTGCTCTTGTACTGTGCCTGACACTGGATACGGCGTATTTTGAAGGTATCAGTTCCTTTTTTGTTCACACTTTTGTCCGCTGCCGCTTTTTGCAGTTCGTCGTCATTTTATAGTACTATATAGCTAGCTACAGCGGCGGAGGAAGTAGTTGATATGAGGGGGGGCTGGGCTGACCCAGACTGATTTCTATAGTTTGGTAAGGTGAGACCAAAAAAAAAAAAAAAGGTCAAAACCAACTGACAAGAGCTTTCCACCTCACCAGCTACCATTTCTAGCTGATAAACTACATAAAATATCCTTACATAGCTCGCACACACTGACTACTTTATTAGAGTGACTGCTCTATTAGAGTATCTAGATCTTTAACACGGTTTTCAGCCCCACTCCAAGAAAGATAATTTCGGTGTGACATCATTTTGAGGGGGGGCTAAGCCCCCCCTCAGCAGACCTAACCCTCCCCCCCCCTTTCCGCCGCCTATGGCTAGCTATACAGATACATGCTGAAAACTACAACATACTACTACTTATTACCTAACTGTATACTTATTACTACCTATACGTACTTAACTTAACCAATGTCAAAGTCAGGAAATTCGTCCTCAGCAGTAAGCGAATACTGGCGGAGTATCATTTTTGCATTGTACCTCCACAAAGTCACAGACAGTTGCTGGAGAAGTTGGCGCCTAGCAAACTTTCGTGGTAAACCGTTTCTAACAGTTGTTCTGTCAGCTATGGATCCTAAAATTGATAGGGCATATGGTGACCAAACACCAAAGGTCTCACATACAAGAGGGATAAAATCTCCTCCATTATCATTCACAATGTTCTGGTATTGGTTGTCCTTAGCTATCTCACCAACAGCAGCGGCCACCCCAGCCTGAGAAGAAGCAGAAGATATGACAGCAGACTGAGTGGTTATTGCCGTGACCAAATGTCAAGACGTCTCGCAGGACGCTCATCCACTAGAAGGCGGAAGAAGAAGCCACCTGACTTTAGCAGTGATAGTTAGGGAAGACAGGAGGAAGATCCAAATAAACTTTGGTGCTTATGTAGAAGACCAGACAGAGGCGAATTTATGATCAAATGTGATGAATGTGGCGAGTGGCTACATGGTGAATGTGTACTGAGATCTTTCAAGTTCTGAGGGACAGCAGCTCGAGGAGAATGGTGAGAGATATTTGTGTCCACTTTGTGTTTCTGACACCCGGCTTCCTACTCCAAGTACTGACCAGGACACTACTTTTATTTGGGGATCTGGCCTGTCCAGCTCCGGATTTATTTCTAGGTTAAACATCACATATTCGCAAGTTGTTCATTGGAAGCAAAACTTATTTTCAGTTCCCTCCTGTAGTGCTGGATTCAGCTTTGTTAAAGAATTGTCAACTCTATTTAAAGCCTATGGTCAATGTACCTCATTAGAAACAGTGGCTCTCAAGGCCGCTATGGTACTTCCACCTTTACTACTTCAAAGACCACACCGTAGGTCTTCAAATCACAACAACAAACAATGTTTGGAATGTCGTTTACAACTGTGGAATGATAGTGATTTGTTGCAGTTATTGCAAGAAGGACGTACCATCCAACGGCGTCTGCAGTCCTCTAAGGCTTGTTCTTCTACTGATACTGCTTGCATATTTGCTCGATTAATGTTCCAAGGAAAGGTTAAGGCTGCTCTTCGGTTACTTTCATCTAACTCAAGAGGAAATTTCTTTCCCCTTATATATGTTTTGCCAAAGAGTTGCCAAAGAGTGATGGTACAGTGGTAAAAGGAATGCTGTGGAAGCAGTTTGCTTCATCTCAAAGCTTATCACGATGGTCAATAAAAGGCAGTATGTGTTGCAGTTATTTAATCTGTTGCCACTAATGGAGGAACAAATAACATTATAAGTGTAACTGGGTAGGTGCAAATAATTGGATTAAATGATGGACAAGGCCTAACCACCTTAAGATGCTTTGCAAACCATTCACAAAGATGACTTCCAGCATAATTATGGAATAAGGCTCCACGAAACACCAATTAATGGAGTGGAAAGGGCAAATTCACTGGCTAAAGATGGTGACAGCAAAAAGAATTCTTTACCACTCCTGCATCTGCAGAACAGTGAATGAAAAATACATGCAAATGAAAGGCATGCCAATTTGCTAGTAATGATAGTACAACATCTTTGGGACCACTCAATAAAAAGCAGAACTTTGAAACAAAGCAACGAAAGCTGAATGTAAATTTAATGAGATGGTAAAACTGGAAAAGATGAACAACTACTATAGACTTAGATAATGGATAGAAGCACAGTGGCGTAGCTACCATTGAGGCAACCGAGGCAGCTGCCTCAGTAAAAAAATGCTAAACTGAACAGGCTGAGCAAGCCTGAGTTTTGGCACCCCGAGTTTTCTACTCAAACGTTATTAGACAGCATTACTTTTCCACACACAATAGCATCTATGGCTATAGTACTAAGCAGGGCCAGAACCCATGGTGACACAGTCCGGCATTGGATGGATCATGCACTTTTCAGCTCATTGAATTTGTAAAAAGATCGAGATACTCTAATATAGCAGTCATCGTAATATACTCTAATAGAACATTCAGTAGATTATAGCCACAATTCTCATTACATTGCTTGGTCTAAATCATTTACATTTATGTTAACCAATTGAAAAATTATCATAGATATCATGTATTAGTAGTTACAATAAAAAATAGCGTCCACATACCATTTCAAAGCATATATTTTCAGATTTCCTTAAGGGAGCGTGCCTAGACTCACTAGCTTGACATGATTAACACATGCAGTTGAACATCACATCAAAGAGATAATCTCTGACTTAAAACATCACATCAGATCAAAGCTGAAAAAGTAGTGTACATGGCTATGACCTCCATTGCAGTCCACGATGGCCTGCTTACTCAAAATATCTCTGGAGTAGTCTAATTCAGTTTTTGTGTTGAGTGCAATTACACTAGTCTAATAATTGAAGCATGGTATACATATACTGTAGCATTAACTAAGCTGAACATTACTTATGACAAGTAGAAAATGCTCAGAGTCTTCTGAAACAATTTCTTCCATCCAAACAGAGAGTCAACCTGCAAATGCTGTACCACCCAATCTTGAAAGTGTGTGTGAATCAGTTGAATCAGAAGCTGACCCTCTTAATTATTTCAATGTATAAACTTTGCCTCGGTAAAAACTTTTTCCTGGCTACGCCACTGGAAGCATGATGCAGAAATTCACTATAATGTGGTACTAAGGATGGCTTCTACTTTCAACATTGTTAATGGGGAGTGGATTGTAAGTTTCTATGACAACAATGAGACTACAGAAGAAACCTTCCCAGATAAAGATGTAAGAAGTAAATGTAACCATTCATGACTACCAGCATTAAAATCAAACAAATGATGGTAACACTGCTAATGGTATATAGTTAGGTGGCTTAGCAAAAAAATGTGGACACAACTGACAAAAGCTTCAATTTTTTTTCTGTGAGTTCCTTACCACATTAGATTAACATTTTTGATAGGATCCACCTCAGGCATGCATGCTGGGAAGCCATCCAAGACTCGGAAATATGCCTGTTTGCAATTTTGGTGTTTTAAATAGTAATTTGAAACTTTAGAATAGCCTAGAGTATTTCAAGTGACATTAAATTATAAAGTATGTCATTAAAGTATAAATTATGTCATTAAATTTAAATATTTATCAGCACATGTCTATGTTTTGTGTTTTATTCACAATTACTCTATTAGAGCAGTCGGGCAGTCCTGTAACGCAAAGATAAGTACATCTCCACTCTGCGTTTTGTATTCACTCGTACCACAATCACTTAAAGCATGCAATAGTCCACCATACCACCACCACAAGTATACCAAGGCTGTGTTGTGCTGTGCTGTGTTGTGCAGTGCATAGGCACTCTCCTCAAGCATGAATATACGTATTTTGACAGATGGAATCTTTGGATTAGCTTGGCATGCTTTGAAGTGTACAATTTCCAGTCTAGGGGCCCAGATCTAGGAGTGTTTACCCCCTAAGAAATTTAACCATGTACTTGCTTATAGGAAAAGCTAGTAGAGTACATTTCATCAATTGTTTGCTTATGATACAACAAGCGTACCATAACAGAAAGATAAAAAACAGCAAGGAAAAGAACTGAGCACTTCTGAAAACTAATCAGTGCTGCATGGTCAAAATTATATTTGCAGGACTGCTTTATTGAATGTGGGAATTTGAAAGAATATATAAAGTTCTGCTACACAGTAATAAAATTACCATTACCACTGTGCTAGTTGAACTCTTCTTTGCATGCGATTTCAGCACAGCTATCTTACCCAATATTGTATGCATACAATTGTGCCAAACATGTCATAGTTGAAATTCTACACTTTTGATTAACTGATCGATGAAATATTGCAATTCTGTGTTCTTTACATCCTATTCTAGCATGTCAAAGTTAACTATGTGTAATTTTCGGCTGCTAAGTTTCACGGTAATGGTGAATGTAAACATGCAATACTAAAAGTTATTTTTCACTGCTACAATTTGATCTTAAAATTGCAATACTTCATCAGATAGCATCATATGTCTGAAACATCTTTAAAACTGTAGCATTTGATATATACGTACCTGCATGTCCAGTCAAGCTCTGGTAGCAAGGCAATTATATTTACATGTACGTAGTTAGTCATTTATACTCTACCATTGCTTAATGAAAGCTGTTTGGAAATTCATGAAAAAAATCCATGGTGACTGCATCCCATGGTTATACTGTACTTAAACCACACTTTGCTCTCACAAACCCTGGTGATATCCTATACATTATATCCACTACTACAAAAACACATTTTTAGCATTAATTCAGCTTGAGACTTGAGTAAAGGAATTTTATCTTACATAGTATACAGCTGTACTGCTGGATTAATGATATGAAGAACCTTATTGTTGTGGTCATGTGATTTCAGCATAAACACAAAATCAAGCATGTAGCAATAACACATATTTTCATACTAAATAACAAGAGCTAGTGTAGTATAGGCTGGTAAGTTATCAAGCTATAGCTACTTCGCAAACAGGCACAAAATGAATTCTGTATAAGATGTGACATCTGAATGACTACAGTATTTATTTATTTATTAAGGCTTTACAGCACAAGTGCTGAAGCTCTGTTGAACACCTGGTCCTACAGCCTGTTTAAAGTTGTTGCATAAAGTGTGTTTGAAAAGGTGAAGAAAGGAGAAAAAATCCATGACTGGACCTGGGCAGCCTCAAACCTGCAGCCATCCAATTAACGCTTGAACAGGCTGTAGGACCAGGTGTCCTACAGACCTTCAGCACTTGTGCTGTAAAGCCTTAATAAATTAATAAACTAAAAGGTATTAGGTAAGAGATTTATATATTATCACAAACTAATTACTGCAAATATTTCTGTGTATATTCATTTCCATAGTGAGCAACTATAGAGAAATTTCTCTATACAGTTTGTGGATCATACAAGCTGTATACGCTGTAAACTATAGGTGACCGGATTTGCGAAAGGTGCCTTTTCCACACATTTTACATACCAGCAAACAAAATGACGTAGCACTTGATTCCTTATACTGATTAACTTGCTATCAGTATCAGAATGCAGCCAGATACTGTAGTTACACCCATGGAAATTTCAGGCTATTATATGCCATGATCAAAACGTTATGAAGCTTCAAAGTTCAAAAAATGGGTCAAATTTTGTGTGTGGAAAAGGTACCTTTTTGCAAATCCGGTCACAGTCAGATGAGTATGAATGAAAAAATTACTTGTCAGCATTTAATAAAGCTTGTGAGAGTAATATTACTGTTTATCAGGTCTTGGTTTAATGTTCAACCCTGCATAATGTTCTCTTGCATGAAATAGAGCAAAACTAGCACTTATATGGCTTGCCAATTTTGAAAATTCTTCAGTTACATAACTATAAATGCTTTTATGGAAAGGCCCTTTTTAGAATAAGATGGATCCTATCAAAAAATTTAAGTTAAGGTTGTGCTACATATGTGGAGAAAGTTTGGTGCTTTTGTCACTTGTGTCCACATTAGTTTTAAATTTGGCTTTAAGCAACCTAACTAATAATGATTGGTAGGTAAACGCATTCTTTACAAATGAATCATACAAAATAGTACACAGTGATTAACAATAGGGCTACTAGAGCTCCAACAAAGTATTTGATTAGCTGTAGTGAAATATGATCATATTTATTGTCAGAAATATTTCTATCTACGACTCTTATCAAAGAACCTGCAATCATCAGACAAGGCTGATATGCTTATGCAGGTTGCAGCAACTAACTCTGTGCCCATAGTACCAAACAAATATGTAATGTGTATAGTTGTATTGTATTGTATTGTATTGTATTAATGCTTTACAGTGACCAGCACTGAAGGTCTGCAGCAACATGTGCTGCAGCCTTAGGATTACCTAACCTAATTTCAAGGACTTAGACTTAGTGACTTATAGCTGAAAAGGTGTAACAGAAAAGGGGCCAAAGTAAGGAAAAAAAATCCCTCCAACCCCAGGAATCGAACTGCAGGTCACCCAATGTCTAGTCGGGGCCACACTCAGTCTCCTCCAGGAGGGATGGATTTTCTTCCTTAATCCTAAAGTATTTATTGTATTAATGCTTTACAGTGACCAGCACTGAAGGTCTGCAGCAACATGTGCTACAGCCTTAGGATTACCTAACCTAATTTCAAGGACTTAGACTTAGTGACTTATAGCTGAAAAGGTGTAACAGAAAAGGGGCCAAAGTAAGGAAAAAAAATCCCTCCAACCCCAGGAATCGAACTGCAGGTCACCCAATGTCTAGTCGGGGCCACACTCAGTCTCCTCCAGGAGGGATGGATTTTCTTCCTTGTTAATACAGTATGCATACCTGCATGGTGATTATTAGTCCAAATCAGGTAGTTATATAGCACATTTCATTAAGATTTCATTAAGGCATTAAGTATGGTTTTGAAAGTTATGTTATAGCAAAACTCTACCATGAGGAGGATATCATTGTTATCAAACTGAGGCTGAGGTGCTGATAACAAAGACAACTTAAAAGTGTATCTAGCTTCAGCCTCACTCTTTGAAACACAAGATCACCTTTACAAAATACTCTTAGTGCATTTGATGTGTTAAAGAAAGTCACACATAAAATTTCATGAAACCTGATTTTTGGTCTGCCAGTCTGACACAGTCCGACACTCTAATAATAGTCACAGCCACACATGTATATCATAGGTACAAAATTTCTGTTAACAAATTAGTTCAAATGAAAGAGTTTCAGTAATAAAAAGTAGTGAACAAGATTTTGAATGATGGCAGGGGCGGAGAAATAGGGGGGCAACTGCCCCCCACTTTTACAAGTGGAGGGGCAGTGCCTCCTCACTTTTTCCAATGCTCAGTTGCTAAAGTAAGTTAAACAACTGTTGCAGTCATTAGCCAACTTACTCTGCCTTGATTTACTAGAATTAGTGCTAAAGGTTATGCAAGAATGGAGTACTGCATGAATCAGTGCTGGGAGTGCACGAGATCGAGATACTCTAATAGAGCAGTCACCTAACTACTCTATTAAACCATTCAGTGGAATCATATGAGTTGGTTCTGCTAAAACAATCTATCTCCATTAACACAGTATATTGATACGTAATCAAGAGCATGAGTCTGTCTGAAATGCCTTCATTTACTATATCTACAGTATCTTAATGATGGTCATAGTTATAATATTATAGGAGTACAGTGCATGTACCACTGAAAATACTCTCAGATTCAATCTCAAAGCATTCAAATTTCAAAATTTTCCTGTGGGGGGCATGCACCAGATCCCTCTAGTATTGGCAAGCTTTGCATGTTGGTATGCTTCAGCAGCTTTGCTTACTAAGGTACAGTAAATAATTTTAAAACACTTTGTAACTTACAGCCACCCACATGATTTGTCCCCCCACATTTGAGTACTGTTCTCCACCCCTGAATGATGGTAAGCATAGCCCTGAGGAAACTCACTATACTTTGCCCCTCAAGTGCTATTATTAGTATAGCTATCATGATGACTACAATCATGCATGTACTACTTATTCTACAGTCTCATGATCATCTGCAATAATTATATGGCTACTTAATTGGTAGGTGGCACCTAATGCTTGCGATATATGCACAGTACAAGCAAGTGGTGAGCTACACAAAACTAGTACTATATCTACAAGCTATAAGAATACAGATTAATCAGGTTTTTTGCTTTTAAATTATGTTGCTGGTTACAAATAAATATGCTACTGATCACAGGTAAAAGGGAGCCTGGTTTGATTAAGAAGTCCTTTAATATGAAACACCATTAGGCCTGCGCCTATTATGCCGGCATAATCGTGAGAATAATAGGTCACCAATGTCGTGAGAATAATTCCGGAATAATAGGATAGTTACAGGCATAGTTTTAGAATAATCGGACTACCACGGGAATAATCGGTGGAATTAGTGGGCGTGTCTCTTCTTGATTACCTAGAAGAAAGAATTAAGCTACTATAAATGATATAAAGCTGACAGGAGTGCTGGCTGAAAGGAGCTGAAAAACCTCTAAAGATCGATATACTCTAATAGAACACTCAAATACTCTAATAGAGCAGTCAGATCGTTTCATGTTAATAATCAGCAGCCAGCATCAGGGATTTAACTGCATGATTATCTGCAATTCTGAAACTTGTACATTTTATACCAGTGTATCTTCTTCAAGTCTTTGAGCATTATTATCTCCTAACTTAGTATAGCTATAAAGTAGTTACAGCATATTATTATAATACACTAATAATTAAATACACTTGAATTATTATTGTAGATAGTTATTCTAACTCTGCTGTAACTATTATGGATAGAAGAATGATGTGTAAGGTGGAATGCTTCATATATGGCTATTAATAATTCGGACAAAAATACTTATAGCAGCATCTTGAAAACTAAGCGACTAGCTACAGGTATATACTGAATGAGAATAATTATGGAATAATAGGCTGGATACAAGAATAACAAAAAGAATAATAGGAGAATTTTTTGGGAAATTCTGGAAGGAATAATAGGTAAAATTTTGAGCATAATAGGCTCAGGCATAAACACCATAATTATGGCTTCATGTGACCTTGCAGCTGTGTAAATAGGTAAACCTTTACAAAGTCACATCATCCTTTACCTGTAGTGCTGTCAAACTGCTGCAACTGTACATGTGTGTACTAGTGCGCTATTGCAATCAATGTCACTTGTGTTTGTTCTAATTAAAACATCTCATAATATATGGTGTGATGTAAAATTGTCTTGTATGCAAGATCTGCACATATGGAGGATTGTGGATTAGCAATAAATTATATGCATCAAACTCAAGCAACTGTTGTTGAATGACCTCACAAAGAATCGAAGCATGGATATTCATAATGAAGTCCATAACATAGTGATTCATTAAACATAGTCCAGTTCCTTATTTTATAACAGTTGCTTACATATAATGTTATGTATAAATAGGAATGCGTCCTTTAGAAAAAAGCCTCAAGGTTGCTCTTAATTAATTTTTAATTTGCATACCAAAGGAGACAAGCCCCTTTTAAATCCAACAGGATCTGCTAAATCTATATTGTCATCATGAAATTTTGATCTGATAATCAAGTATTTCTCCATCACGATGGATATCTACCTTTATAGTATAGCAGCGTAGCCCCCAAAATTGGCAATATTGTGTACTTTTTCATAAAACCAGGAAACTTTCCACATAAATAGTACTCCTCATGACATGTAATTTTAGATATAGTGCCATCGCTGAGTTGACCGTTTGTGACTTTTACGGCCATTTCTGTACAGAAAATTGATCATTTTTGTCTTTACCTCTCCAAGGCAGTAATTAACTTGTTAAAACATGGTACCAAACAAAAGATCTTGTTCATAGAAACAACTTGGTTTTTATTTGAAGTCAATAGGTGATTTCATTACAATTAAGTTATGACCATTTTTACTAGTTGCAAAATTTGACAAATTTACCTGCCCTTGAGGTGTGAATTACCTGTGGGCAGATAATTATGCATAAATTTATCAAATTTTGCAGCTAATAAAAATACTCATAACTTAAGAATGAAATCACCTATTGACTTCAAATAAAAACCACATTGTGTCTATCAGCAAGATCTTTTGTTTAATTTGGTACCATGTTTTTACAAGTTAATTACTGCCTCAGGGAGTTAAAGATAAAAATGATCAATTTTCTGTACAAAAATGGCAGTAAAGGTCACCAAAGGTCAAATCAGCGATGGCACTATATCTGAAAATACATGTATTGAGGACTACTATTTATGTGGAAGTTTCATGGCTGTATGAAAAAGTGTACAATTTTGGTTGTGCCGTTATACTATTAGGAACACTAATACCATTATTACAGAATCATGTGTTTTTGTTTTAGCCTACAGGTCACTTCATGAATATGTACTACCAAGGGATATTTAGGGACTTTGCAACTACGTCCAAGCTGATAAAATTATTTTTATTGATTATTACGTTAAGCTCCCTTAGCATATTAGTACAGAAATATTGCTACTTGTGCACTAAAGAATGTTTTTTATTAGCCTAAAATTATCATTTTAATCTTACAGAAACTAATTCTACAAACATAATTCAATACGTTAATATAACACCATTGAGGATAGTGTTTTGTGATTGCATATGACAACAATACTAGTATTATGTCAGAACTTAACAAATTACCTTCAACAATTTTTATCCTTATATAGTTTAACACATTAATCTTGAGTCTTGATATCTACAAATGCTAATATTAACTGTACAAATATTGCAAAATAAGAAATTGTCACACAATTGATTGTCCACACTACATGCCTGCTGGTCACTCCCATGTGATCTTAAAGCTGGAGGTGAGGTCAGCATTTATACCAGTCAACAACAACACATTGTTGGTAGTGTTGAACTGGAAGCCAGATATGGCTGCTCCATTGATTGATGCCTTACTAGGGGATCCCCCTACTCCTAACACCTTCACTACACCCAGAGGAGGTATCTTGAGTGGATCACCAGCCTGTGAATAGTACACACACACACACACACACTTATCCACAAGTAAACAAACCATACTAGTTATTAATCCCTGAGTAAAACCCTACTAGTTTGCAACATTTTGACTGGGTCTGGGAAAACTGGTTTTATTGTCTGTGACAGCAGGTTTGATTTTTCACCACATACACAAAGCTATATAAATGTTATCAAATTAGCCAGAGTTAAGTTGTCTACTTTTGCTGGCTGCTTTGTCCAAGATCAAAAGTGAGCTGTACAAGCAGTCTGAGGACTTACTGGATCTTTGGGAAAGCTGAATGTGGCTGTACAGCTCCTTGATGTTGGATCTAGTCCTATGCTGTCAATTTCCACTCAGCTCATTGATCCTAATTTTTAACCCTTCCTATTGAAGCTAGTGTAGAACCCCAGTAGTACCTCCTACTCGAAGCCCAGGTGGCCGCAGCCGAGCCTCCGGTTGACACACAAAGTATATTGTTTAATATTAGCAATCTTAATAAAATAATATAACTGAGTTCATTATCTATGATCCTAAGAAAAAGCAAACTGTCACTGAATAGAGTCGAGCTACAACTCCTGTTGGCCCTCTGCTCGACTGACTCTTCCAAACACCTCACGTGAGCCTATCGACTGTCCATCACGTGACCTCTTACAACTTCCCCCTCCTTTAAAAGATTGCCCATCATGGCGATCTTCTATCAGTCTTGCTGGTCTTCTAACTGTCCGTCCTGATCTTGTTCTATAATCAATAGCACTGTCCTGCACATCAACTTGAGCATCTTGAGCAGACTTAGATTGGCGAGGTTTAGGTTTTCTTACAGTTCTTCTTTTTCTGAGTTTACCAGATTGGCCTAACCATGGTCTTGCTTTAGCCATTTGTACACTACATTTAGAAAGCCTTTGTCTAGACACAATCATCGTCTCACCATCTTCATCTCCCTTTACCTGTATGACAGCATTCGTATTAGTCAGTGACACAATTACAAAAGGTCCCTGAAACTGTTTGTCAAGTTTGAACTTTGGTTGTACCTTAAGCATTACCAAATCTCCAACCTTGAGATCACTGCCCTTTGCCTTCTTATCATAGTATTTCTTCTGTTGCTTTTGAGAAGTTTCCAGATTCTGTTTAGCAAGTGATCGGGCATACTTAAGCTCTTTTTCCAAAGCAACCCCGTAATCTGTTTCTACCACAGGGAACTTAGTCACAGGTACATGAAAATTCATTGCTGTTGGGAGATTAGGCTCTCTGCCATACACCAAGTAGAATGGTGTTTCACCAGTTGATTGGTGTGGAGTACTCCTATAAGCAAACAAGACAGCTCCAAGCACTTTATCCCAATTACGGCCTCTTCTGGTCACTACTTTAGCCAACATTTGTTTTAAAGTTCTATTAAAACGTTCTACAAGACCGTTTGTTTGAGGGTGTCCACCAGAAGTAGGCAATTGAGTAATTCCCATTAAGTGAGCTGTTTCCTGCAACACATCTGATAGAAACTCTGGTGCCCTGTCATGTATAATTCTGTTGGGAACTCCATGCCGCCAAATCAGATCTATTAAACATTGAGCCACAGTCTCTGCTTTGTGATCAGACACAGCGTACACTTCAGGCCATTTAGTTAAATAGTCCTGAAAAACTAAAGCATATCTCTTCCCACTTTCACTTAAATCAAGCTCAACAAAATCCATACCAAGGCATTCAAATGGGCCTCCCACAGGAACACTAACTAGGAGTGGCTTACCCACAAAACTGCAACCCTGTACAGAAGCACAACTCACACAAGATTCACACTTTTTCAACACATCAGCATTCATACCTCTCCAGTAAAAGTAGCGTCCAATTCTCTTGCTCATTCTCTTCACAGAGAAATGACCTGCGAAGCTTCCATCGTGATGTTCATCCACAATCTTCTGGTGTAAGTGAGCTGGAACTACCAGTCGACGCTTGGCTGGAAATTCTCCTCCTTCATAGTAAAGAATTCCATCAACCAGAATAAAACCCTTCTTAGCTTGACCCACTACGTGTCTGGCAGCTTGTACATTATCAGGTAAGGACCTATCCTCTAAATAATTCATGAGCTGTACCAATTCCTGATCCTGTCTCTGTTCCTGACGAACAAGTTGTAACAGTGACTCATCACTCTCAGAAATCTGCAATACTGCGACCTCAGTAGCTGGTAGAGGAGCTCTGGAAAGACAATCAGCCACAACATTTGCTGATCCTGGTTTATATTCAATTTTCATCTTGGGCAAAAATCTAGATATTCTCAAGTACCATCTTGCGAGTAACCCTTTAGACTGGTTCTTCAAATGGGCAAGAAATGCACTGACCAGTGACTTGTGGTCAGTATACACAGTAAAGTCGTTACCCAACAGGTAAACCTCAAAATGCTCCACTGCATAAACAAGTGCAGCCACTTCTAGCTCAGTAGGGGCATAACTGGATTCAGCTACGTTAGTTTGTCTACTAGCATAGGCAATTGGATATCTTCTACCATCATCACTTTCTTGTTCTAATAAGGCTCCAAATCCTTTACCGCAAGCATCAGTCCACAAAAAGAAAGGTTTGTCTAAGTCAGGTGGATGTAAGAGGGGTGCTGAAACTAGCATCCTCTTGACTTCTTGGAAAGCTGACTCACACTGACTATCCCACACAAACGGTACTGTTGACCCTGTCTCCTTATCTTTCCTTGTCAATGCAGTGAGTGGTCTAGCTACCACGGCAAGGTTTGATAGATGGCGTCGATAAAAGTTCACCAATCCAAGAAAGCTCTTCACTTCTTTACAACAGGTTGGTGTAGAAAACTCTTTCACAGCTCTCACCTTACTATCATTTGGTCTTACTCCTTGTGGTGATAGGGTATGGCCCAGATATTTGATCTCTGATTGTGCAAATGCACACTTCTGAGGTTTCAGTCGTAAGCCTGCTTCCTGTAACCGATGTAACACTTTCTCAACATGAACAAGATGTTCCTCAAATGATTGGGACACTATTAGAAGGTCATCAAGGTATACAAAAACAAAACTCCAGTCACGACCACTAAATAACTTATTCATTAACCTTTGAAAGGTTGCTGGAGCATTAGTCAAACCAAATGGCATCCTTCTGTATTGGAATAATCCCAAGTGACAAGTAAACGCAGTCTTATCTCTAGAATCAGGTGCCATCTTAATCTGGTGATATCCCTTCATTAGATCTAGTGTGGTAAAGATCTTTCCTTTACATCTACCAACAGCATCAATTAGGTCGTCAATTCTAGGGATCGGATATTGATCAGGTATTGTCTTCTTGTTAATTCCACGATAATCAACACAAACTCTTAGGGAACCATCCTTTTTCCTGACTAAAACCAAACCTGAAGCAAAAGAGCTTCCTGAGGATTCAATACAACCTGTATCTAGTAAATGTTGTAACTCACTCTCAAGTTCATTGCGTAGAGCATATGGCAGTCTTCTTGGTGGAGACTTAACTGGTGTAGTGTCGCTCATGTCTATGGAGTGCTCTACCAAATCAGTTTCTCCAAGTTCCTTGTCTGTTAAAGCGAACACATCAAGCTTCTTCTTCATCAAATTAATAATGGCTACTCTCTGGTCAGGTGTACAGTTTCTGCCAACAGTTAATTGTGTCTTAAGGAGATTCTCACGGTCACCATTACCCATGTTCACTACGGCAACAGTTCCAAAGGATTCATCTTTCCAAACATTGTCATCCATCTCAACTACAGAAACAGTATCAATAACTCCAATGACAGTACCTTTGGTGAGTACAACTGGCTCCACACCCCAATTAGTTACTGGAATGTTAAAATCACTCTCTCCAGTCCAGTATCCTTCCATAAAGTCACAGCAATCACTGGCCAATACAGACTCATCAGGAGTCACTACTCCTACTTGGCTGCTTACATCTTCATCATCATTGGCACTCAGCTCTACACGAGCTACTCTAGTCTGTTGTGGTCCTAATCTCAGGGTTTGAGATAAAACAACTTGTCTTACCACTGCTGACTCTGCGTGACTGCTTGACATCACTGGCTGTCCGACGCTGTCAATTATCTTGTAGCCCAAATCCTCCATGGCATTAGTGCCAAGGATCAAACAACAGTTCTGCAGTTCGCCCCTCCAAATAGGCTTTGAAGAGTCTAGAATATAGCAGGGAACACATTTAGAAACATTAGTACCTTCAATTGTGACCTGTAAGGCCACAATACCCTTAGCACCCAGTGATTCACCACCAGCACCCAAAGGTTGTCCATCTAGTTTGAAATTTCTTTCTCTACACTGTTCTATGGACCAGTTACTCTTCTGCTTAATGTGAGGTAGTAACTGCTGTCGAGCCAAAGAAACTTGTGCACCACTGTCTAAAAGAGCTCTTGTCTTAATTCCGTCAACCACAATGTCTACCTTATAAGTTGGGCCTTTCAGTGCCACTTGTAATGCTACTGCTTGAGTATCAGATTCAGATAATATTGTACGCATCCACATTTCATCATCCTGATCTACTCTGGACTCAGATTCTTCCTCAGTCTCCGGACTATCAACGTCAACCCTTAAGGATGATTTGGTTTTAGACTCTGTACAGTTCCTGGCTATGTGCCCTGTTTTCTGACACTTAAAGCACTTGATACCCTTCATGAACATCTCTACTTGGTTCTTAGGCTTTGTTGGAGTACTATTGCTACTATTCTTGTCTTGAGAGACCTTGCCAAACTTGTTGTAGACAGTTTCACTCTGCCTTTCCTTCTTTGGAATTCTCTCACCTGAACCACCCCGTCTAGCTCTCTCTTGAATAACTATCTCGGCACGCAGCAGTCTCTGTAGAAGTTCTTGTACAGAACCAGCAGGAATCTCTCCCAACTCTTTTTGGAGCTCTAGTGGAACCTTATTCCACAAAATAGATTCCAGGGTTTCATCATTTAACTTACGAGGTGCCATGCGCTGGTAATCACGCATTGCGTCCAGCAGACCTTGAGCTGACCCAAACTGACTGTACTGTAGATCCTGGCATCTCTGATAGGCCGTGCGTGGGTCGAGGTGAACACCATACTGTCCACGATAGATCTCCACTATCTTTGACCATGAAGCCTTGTCGCGTTCCTTCACAGTATGTTGCCATGTCGCCTTCGCAGGACCAGTCAAAAACCATGAGAACCAACGGGCACGTTGCTGGTTACTCCACCCACAGTCGTTGGTTGCTTCAGTAAAGTCTAACAGCCATATCTCAAAATCATCGTCACCCCGTTTGCCACTAAACTTGTCTATTCTGCTAGTAAGAGAACGAAATCCCGGTGGATGAGGGTCACACTTTCTGCTCTGTCTATTCGGCAGATGACCTCTCTGATTGCTACCACTAGCATAGGAGGCATCACTGCTAGAATCACTGCCATCACTGTCGTGGCTACCTTCTGTCTGGGTCACTGGTAAACTTGTATCTTCAGTGGGTTTTTCTGACCTTACGACCTTGTCCACAACTGGTTGTAATTCTGCACCTGCAATTTCAGCAGACGATTTGCCCTTTCCCCGAAATGACACCATTTGTTTAGTGAGGACCTGTATCTCGCCTTCCAGACTTGTCTGTCTGGTAATGAGATCTTTCTTCTCATCACGTAGCTCCATAACTAGAGCATTAAGTTCGTCGACACGTTGCGCGCTGGCCAGCCGCTCTTCGTGTCTAGCATCTTGCGTACGTGCAAGCTCAAACTCTGACATATGCAAACGATTTGTAATCGTGCCCTTTGCTCGACAAGGGGTGCAAACATACAACACTGATTTAGACCGACACCCAACCAATGCATCATACAATTCATCGGTCAGCTTATCACTACGTTTTAAACAACCTACATGTTCCCACTTGTCGCAAAGGTCACACGCCATGGCCTTCTCTTCCTCCGTAACCTCTCTCTTACAGGATACGCAGGCGTCCATAGCTCCTTCACGTTCCTGTCTGCTTCTTCAGGATCTCGGTAGGACCTCCAAAGTTGTAGAACCCCAGTAGTACCTCCTACTCGAAGCCCAGGTGGCCGCAGCCGAGCCTCCGGTTGACACACAAAGTATATTGTTTAATATTAGCAATCTTAATAAAATAATATAACTGAGTTCATTATCTATGATCCTAAGAAAAAGCAAACTGTCACTGAATAGAGTCGAGCTACAACTCCTGTTGGCCCTCTGCTCGACTGACTCTTCCAAACACCTCACGTGAGCCTATCGACTGTCCATCACGTGACCTCTTACATAGCCTGATATAGTCAACCTCACAAAAATAATTTATCTAAAATGATGGACAGTTTGACAGTTGGCTACTTGTACAGTGAATGTTTTGAAGGTTAACTCTGAACGCTATTACCAGATAAGGCTGAAATTTAACAGCTCATTGGTTTTTCCCTCTAGACAACAAAAAGTCATAAAATGAACTTTGAGGATATGCAAACAAGTTTTCTCAATGGGTCACACAATTATGCATGTCACTCACTTGTGCAGTAGGTCTTTAGGAACAATAAATACATTAAAGGGACAATGTGACGGGTGGAAGCCGTTTAAGTATTGTTACAGTATGATTTCACTGGCAGTGAAATCTCATAACATCCCATAAGTATTAGTTCACATACTCCATTTTCCGCATTGACATGGCATGTAGGGTATGGTGTAACATGGGCATTGGAAGACAACGAAAATACCATCGTGGATGGGAAAGTGCCAATTCAAGAATATGCCTATCCATAGAAAAGCTTTCACAATGGCAAAGATTACGAAGTGAAATAGATCTCTTGAACGATAATGCTTTCGCCATCTATCTACTGGAATGTCACAAAACATTGCTGGAACAGGAAACAGCACAACAGACAACATACAACTATGGGTAGGTAGAAAAGTGATGTACGTGCAGCATGATATATAAGTATAGACCAGTTCTGTTTTCTGTCTATCATCCGAGGTCCTCCACCCAAAAACAGGAGGGTGGTTCAAAGATAGCCACTGTCCGTTGTTCCATTGTTATTATAGTGTATTGGCAGCTATTAAGCCAAAATTTGTGCTGACTCCAGCAGTTCCTTCAAAATAAACTGCATACTCAAGCAGGGGCGGATACAGGGGGGGTCAAAGGGGGCTCTTGACCCTCCTCCAAAAAGTTTTAGTATACCAAGATAGAAATACTCTATTAGAGCAGTCACTCTAATAAAGCAGTCACAGTATTAGAACAGTGTGTAGTGAGCTATATATTTAAAGGATTTTTATGTACATTATTAGCTATAAATGTGTGGTTGGTGAGGTGGGCAGCTTTGTCAGCAGGCTGTGACCTTTTTTTGTCTCACCCTATCAAACCAGAGACAATGTAGTGCCTCAGTTCATTTTTGACCTCCCCTTTCCATAAGTCTGGATCCGCCCCTGTCCAGGCATAGTTTTTTGATAATTTAATTTAAAAATTCACCTCAATTTTTCACATATCAAATTGCATTTTTAGTTATTTTGATTACTTCACTTGTGCAGACTTACAGAAATGTAAAATGATATCCAGCTCTTCCCAATTATGGTATGAACTCCTGTCTTCACTTCCACTCCATCTGCACATCGCTAACTACTGACTGGTGGTGATGATGATGAAACATAACAACAGTTCCTACCTGTATTTATTGAAATATTATAATCTTGTTTCTATTTGATTAGTTTATCTGCAACAGAAATGTGTGAGCGCTCTAGACAAGTGCAGGACTGAGGGGAAATGTACCAATAGTTCAGGAAGCTAAATGTAATCAATCCATTCTCTTTGTACAGATTATCAATGAGGGAAAGCTTAGGAGAGGTAGATATCATTCCTGATGAGCAGACTATAGTTTGTGATGGACATGATAGGTAACTCATTGTTACATTCACTGGTTGGTTATCGACCTACAATATAATATGTACAGAGAAGAGGAAATTACCTTTCACCTGTATGCAGATGCTGAAAGGGGTATGTTTTCTGATTCAGAGTCAAGGTAAAAGTGCAATGGCAGCCCTTGTATGACTAGAAGATTGTGTTTATGTGTGTGTAGTGATGATGAGGAAGAGGAAATGATTACAGAAGAATATGAGGTTGAAGAAGAAGTGACAGACAATGAAGATGAAGTGCAGCTAGATTTGCCAACTTCCTTTAATGTGGACCAAGATGTGATAATTCAGCAGGTTATTATTGTGAATATTTTGATTGGATTTGTAATATGCAACAAAGCATAATTATGCGTATTCTTTTATCAATGCCAATGTTTATTCACAGGTGGTAAGGAGGTGAAGGTTTTATGTATGTGGATAAACTGTTTGAGTTGGTTGGGAGTCATTGTAGATCATGTCATTGTCAATGCAAGATCACCACCAGATTTGCTGGATGTACATTAGTGATCAAGATGAAGTGCAGTACAGGGCATGTGTATATGTGGTCTTCTTCTCCTATTATCAGAAATGCAAACCAACATGCCATTTATAAATCTAACTTAGTCTTTGCTTCTGCATTGTTGTTTAGTGGAAACAATCACTACAAGATCCAGCAGTTTTTCAATTTTATGGACGTTAAGTGCATCTCACCTAGTACGTATTTCACATACCAAACATTTTGCCTCTGCCCAGCGATTTCAGATTTTTATACCAAAACTATGCCAAACCAACATATATAATTCACTGTTTATTTTATGAAGGCTGCCTAGGTACAGTCATAGATATTTTCTCCTTTCTCCACCTTTTCAAACACACTTTCTGTAACAACTTTAAACAGGCTGTAGGATCAGGTGTCCTACAGCAGAGTGGATTATAACAGTCGGCTATCGGACATTTACCCACCAATTAGCTTGAAGACCGCCCAATTACCTACTGAACCTGTCAAGGATGGCCAACCACTTTCCACTAAAAAAGATCGATATACTCTAATAGAACTCTAATAGAGCAGTCAAAGAGTTTCTAAAAGGTGTACCTAAAAGATCCAAAAAAGCGAACCTGTACATTTCAATGAAGTGAAATCTACACAATTTCACCACATGTTAACACACTGTTTAAGTGGCTTCTAAAGGATTTTTAAATCTACTGCACTATATGACCATAATTGATATAGATATAATTTATGTCAACATCACATTGGATAATTTCATATGAAATCATCATAATGTTATTATTACAGATTTATTATGTATGTGGCTTAACAATGATGCACTGCATGGCTGCTGAAGGAGTTTTGGTCGTCAAAATACTCACATTCAAGCTTTGAAAATCCAAATTCTTTTCAAGGGGCATGCTCCAGCTTTGCATACTTACACATGCTGCTAAGCATACAATGTCATATCATGTCAGATCAACTTTGACTTTGAATGAAGACTAGTTATAATCCTCTCTGTCCTACAGACCTTCAGCACTTGTGCTGTAAAGTTTTAAAAATAAATAGACTATGTTTTACAAGAATATGGTCAGGGAGAAGTTTCTGGTGATGGACGATGTGACTTCCCAGGAAAATGTGCAAAATTTTGTACATACACACCACTGGTAGAATTCAACCAATGTTATACTACACAGTGAGACAGTGGACAAAAGAGAAGTCCATAATAAGACACCCAACATAGAGAGAGAAGCAGTTGACAGGGTAGTGAAACATTTAAAAGAGAGTGTGAATGTGGTTGAGATAACCACCGATTCATCGACTTCAGTTACAAAAATGCTTGGTATTTTTTTTCTGGCTTATCTGTTGGTGAATACAGCTGACAAATATCCTAGAGTATGTCATTCTATGGATATATGGCACAAGGCCAAGCTCCTGAAGAAAGTTTTGAATAATGTGGAGATTTTATACATACCATTTTTCCGTGCACATACATTTTTACACTATGTCCAATTGAGTGGACAGCTGATTCATGTTTTGTATAATATAAAAATTATATTGGTATTGTGCTATTAACCAGTAACTCTGCTGTGTGGTCTTTAGGTTGGTATATTGGTGCGATTTTTCTGTTGCCTCTCCCTAGATATCCATGACTATACATTATGGACTGCCAATACACTGCTTTCCTGTAATTAGCAGGTGAGAATTCCATTTCATCACCATAAAAGTCACTCCTGTCAATGATGCAGACAGACAACACGTGTCTGTTGAGGTATGTATCATGGAACACCTCAGTAGTGGTCATACATGGCCGCATTTTGCAGCACACGTGTTCTGTGGGGTTTTCCATGTGTCTACACTTCCCACACTTACACCAGTCTGGGGTTCCTTGGGATGGTTGGTAATCATCACTCCCATTGTTTTCATGCCTCTGTAACATGCATTTTGGAAAACTCCACGCCACCTAAATCTTGGAGGAGTTCAATCAACAATGTCTCCTGCTGTCTACTATCAAGGAACTGAACCAATGCCTACAACAGAGACAAGGTAAAGGTTTGTGTAAAGTACCGTACAAACTGCCTACTTTTACTTCTTCTCGGTTTGCTTGTAACATTTCTTCTACTCTTGAGGAAGACGGTCCATCACCGGGTGGCTTGTTCTTGCAAGGTTCGGACTTTGATTTACACTTACATCATTCAGTGCAATGCTGCCCCCTTCCCTTATAAGAACATCTTTGTGCCCTCTGACAAGTGGACTTACACTGGTAAAACTGCAGCACATGACACGTTTTATACATAGAATAGCATGTATATTAATCCAAAATGCCTGCTCATCATCGTCACTTTCTGTGCCTAGGTCAGCATTGTTTGTTGATTCGTCTTCGTTCCAACATGTGTCAACAAAACCTTCAGCCATTGCGCATCTTCACCAGATACACCAGAGTGTAATTACGTAATTCATCACAAATACGTGATCAATATGTGTTTACAAGCTTACACGGCTTCCTTCTGTCGCATTGTCTCTCTAAGTAGTTTTGTTCACTGTGTATGCTGAAGCAGTTAAAGCATGAGTAAAATTGTTTTGTACGTACTAGCACACTTTTACCCATTGCATTTCAACAGAAAAGTGACTGCCTCTGGAAAAGCTAGCAACACATGTATATGTGCAAGTATATATCAGGAAATGCTAGTCTTGAGTATTATGGTTGAGATAATGTGTACCAATTTTTCATACATTTTATACCAATTCATTACTTTAACATCCCAGTCTGTAACCATACAACTTATGATGTTCAACAGTTTATCTTATTCTGCTGTAAACACAGTATGGTTCTAGCTGTTTTTAGACCACAGCAAGGTGAAATACTCGGACTTCATTGGCTACTTACAGGTATCTTAATCCTATAGATCCCTTGTTTATGTCTCAATTGATCCCTGTTTCTGGGGCAATACAAAACATGGCAACTATGCCTGTAACATTGGCAACCCATGGGCATTTAACTGAATAGCAATTAAGTTCCCTTACAAGTTACAGGGAGGTGTATTGGGCTTGTTTCCACAATGAATGCTGCATTTCTCATGTCACAAGCAGCTGTGTAAGGTACAACAATGAGCTGTGGTCTAAAACATTGAAACACAGGGTTCCATGGAATTTAGAAAACCTTAGGCCCTGTAGTAGCACCCTCACTTCACTCGTGCGCCACAACACAGGGCCTTTCGGATTATACGTAGAACCCTGTGTTTCAATGTCTAATTATTATGTAAAAAATAACAAGCATTTTACTGATAGTCAATATGTCTTTAACAAAATGCCATATAACTGTTATAGTACTGAACACACATATTCAACTGCATACCTGTCCGGCAATACCACTGATCACCTGACCTGAACTACCACTACTGGTAGCATTAAATAGTAAGAACATCCACCTGTGGAAAATGTTACAAATATTGCACATGGCAACTAGTATAGCACTCACTGGCTGGTACTGACAGTTTCCCCATCATCAATGTAAAGATCACCAGATGCTTTACCAGTACTATCAAGAGCCACCACCAGTGTACTATCAGTATTACGTGAATCATAAGTGGTCAGGCCTGTTCCTTTACCTGGTATAATACTACCACCTCTAACATGAACCTGTTGAGGGGGAAGATATGGTGATATATTGGTGTGTATGAACATGGGAGTGTGTTACTCTGTATATACTACCTATATTAGGTAAACAGTGTTAATGATACATACTAAACACCACGGTGATGAAGCTGATACAACTGAGGATCCATCAAGTCAAGGGTAGAGCTAAGTAATAATCCCAATAGCATGCAGCAATGATATCCACAGTACATGACTTATTGAAATAAAGCCTATCATGATAATAGTCAATGAAACATTTGATTACACAACTATGAGAAACATCTACCAAAAACAGTACCAAAAATGAACATTCAAAATTGGAAAGCAGTGGGACCTCCATTACCTGAAAATCTCTATGCCACCAACTAAATCACAGATAAACAAATTTGTTTGGATAATTGATAGAACACACATCTGTCAACAAAATACTCTAATAGAACAGTCACTTCTATTGTTTGGATCATTGATGGTTTAGTCAATTGAGATTCAGAATAATGAGGTTCTAACTCTCCCTTGTCCACTGGTCTCAATCTGTGACTCACTTGAATATGATCAATAGGAGTGTGTAGGGTCAGTGAGGTCCCTCCAGATGTTGTCACTACTTGATCAGTGAAGACATCATACCATTTACCAGCTGGGAAATAAGCCTCGACTGATGTTGAACCTGTAAGTGTAGTAGAGTAATGTTGTTATGGAATAATCCTAAACAGTTTCATGTGCAAGCATGTGAGCAGTAAGTGTGTAGAGTACATACACAGGTAACTACCCTACCCACCCACCCTACACATATATGTAACCGGATTTGTGATAAAGCACCTTTTTCACACACAAAATTTGACTCATTTTGTTTGAACTTTGAAACTTCATAACATTGCATATCATTGTCAGAAATTTTCCATGATTAAAGCTACATTGTCTGGCTGTATTTTGATACAAAGAGCAATGAGTCAGTTTTGCAAATCCGGTCACATGTGATCATCTTAGCTAAATAGTTCGCACCAATGCACATTTCTCATAAAAACAACAGGGTGAAATAACACACGTCACAAAGAAAAGATTTAATATGTACAGTACATATGTAACTCTATTACTCAGATAAGAAAGTCTTAAACTTATCTTTGTGTTTGCTTGTTCATGGAGACTTTAAATATGTTTGTGTAGCCCAATGGTTGTGCTCATTATTAGTGATTGTTTGCATTGCAGTAAAAACCAGTATCATCATAATTTTATTTCTTTAGTTGAATAGTTGAAACTTCTTCCTAAGTAGCTGTACAAGTAGACCTAACCTTGGTGGATTAGCTAATTCATGGTGAACACTTTGAGCTAAGTTTTAACTCCATTGACTAATGTACATGTGAATTATGGCTGTGAATGTAAGTGCAGACTATGCTTGCTTTTTTTTACTGAGACAGGCACATGTAGCCAATCACAGGTATGTCCAGCTTTATTGTAAAACATCCCCTAGTAGTTTCAAGTTACCATTACTTAGGCTACTGCAGGGTTGCTGCAATTAAGTTACCCTCCTAAGGTTTCATTCCACACAACCACTAACCTTGTTCTAGTACAGGACTGACCAGTAGTCCACTACCCACCATAAACTGTCGGTCAATAGAGTGAGTGTTACGATCAGTTGGGAACTCAAAGAACAATGGTCTAGTGACAGTAGCTGATGGGATGGTAGTAACTGGCCTACTAGCCTTGTAGAATAGTGTGTAGTAATAAGGCAGGATTGAGTAGCGAAGACCTAACATCTTACGACTGATAGCTGCCACTGATGACCACTCGTAGGGCTCCTACAAGATACAGAAATTACAATAAGTTTAGTCAATTCTATTGCAATACTTAGTTGTATACCAAAATTTTTTTTAAAAACTGCATGATTGTTGTATTAGAGTAGTTTATTCATCCATTTGTTGCCGCACATAATATAATAGGACCATTACGTGTAGCTACGTACAACATCAAATATTCCAACAACACTTGTGACTACAGAACTACCACACAAGTTGTGTATGTTTTATTAGAAATTACTATCTCAATGGAGCACTATCAAATTGTAAATATAGAGTCAGGCCACAGATGGGAAAACACTCCCAGGCCAGCTTGATGGAATAAATAACTATATACCACTTTGACACCTCAGATCAAAGGAAATCACAGGGTTATATATCACATATTTCCCTGACCACAGGGCGATATCTAGATATCGCCCTGTGGTTAGGGCAATATGTGACCGGATTTCATATAACAAGGCTTCCACACACACAAAATCAAACTTACGATTTTACCACAAATGGATTGCTGGTCTAATACACTATCATATTTCACACTGTACTTCCTTCAGCACTGGCAAGTCTGGTTTCTGTAGCAGCTTTCTTCCGACCCTGTCAAAGCCACGAGTGTGAGATTGGCACCATTAAATGGCCATGGCTTTGTGATAATGGTGTGTAGTGAGCTGGGACTTCACAGAGAGCTCGCCAATAGTGTTCTCAGTCAATGTGGAGTAATTTGAGGGCCATGAAGGGCCATGGAGAGCCCAAACTTGGCCTCTGGATTCCAATCGTCTTCTTACTCCATTTTATACCCGTATATTAAGACCACCGTCCACCCCCACCCTCCCACCCTTATTACTACCATCTGTGATATTATAACCTGCTCGAAAAAAGCTGCTCAAAATAGGGCAAATTTTGGGTATCAGAACTGTATACACCCACTCAGTGATAGCTAGTGAACAGATGAACAATTGGTGCAAATTTTGTTTGCACAGCTGTAGGCACTGGGAAGTTATTACACAATGATTCCTTAAAATCGCCATATCTCCTAACAAAGCTTTGTGCGTTGAAGCCTTGTTTTGTCAAATCCAGTCACATATCATGATATAGCCCTGACCACAACTGCCTTTGATGCTGAGGCAGCTACAAAGCATCAGTTCCCTTTGATTATTTATATAGAGATGCTTAAAGTTTTGCATTGTGGGTTTGAGTTAAACATGTTGATTTAATTAGTTAGGGGCATTGTTGTGAAGTAAAAAGAATTGAGCGAGTCAGCATTGCATAGTTCAGTTACTAAGCATCACTAAATAATCATTTTTGCAATGTGGGGATTGTTTTTCTACAGAGTACATTTCAACTGCATGAAAAGATGCCTCAAACATTCACAACCTATATGTCTAAGTGTTTATTTTAGCACCTTAGGTAACTTTATTCATCCACAAAGTGGTTATTTGGTTTAAAATGGTATCACTACAACCAGTGAAACCCACAAATCATTTCTTTTTGTGCCCACAATTTAAACCCACAATCGATTTTTGCAAACCTCTGTATAAAAGTAATGTGGTGAATGCAGGTTTGTCTTCCTTCACCTATTAGGTGAGCATGCCAGAGTGGTATATATTACTTATACCATGGCCACTCGGGATTTGCCTGATATATATGCCCTCGTCCTCGGGCCTGCGGCCCTCGGGCTTGGGCATATATATCAGGAAAATCCCTTGTGGCCATGGTATAACTATTAAATCATACCTGAGGCTTGGTACCCTTGATATTATGGTTCCTAGAGAAAGGGTAGAATGCTCCTAACTCCATCCACCTGCTACACAACTCTTCTGTTGTGTCACCTGTGGAGTATACAATGTACATAACACAAACACAAGTGGCTACATTTATACATAACAACACAATGAGGATTTTTAATTAAGCTGGCTCATGCACAGTGACCTATTGAGTGACCTATTGAGTGACCTATTGGAGTACCAGGAACTTTTAAGTATCACAGTGAAAGATCATAAATTATTGTTTTTTGTCCACACACATACGTACTGAACAGCACAACATCTACACACGTAGTACTTACAAACATCTTACTCACCACTAAAGCCACATATATCAGATCCCACCAATGGAATACCATACATTTGGAAGGACAACATTTCTGGTATACTATAGTAGAGGTCATCATATGAAGCATGATTATCACCTAAGAGTGAACAATATCAGTTAGTGCAGTGTAGTGTGATCTTGTACCTGTCCAGTGACCAGTGTGAGCACCTGATCCTGGGAAAGTTGACCGACTGATTACAAAACACCTCTTTCCTTCTCTGACACTCTCCAAGACACTACAAGTAGCAATACTCTCCATCAAACCTGTAACAACATATTATGTGCTGTAGTACAATATGTATGTGTACTAATCATGCATGTGTAACACCTGTAGTAACACCCACTCTCTACTAATTATACTACACATACATACATACATACAGGTCTGACATGACTTGGTACTAATACAAACACTTTGTTTACAATCCCCACAATTATGCAATGCCTCATGCAGCAACAGTCTGACATTAGGTGACAATCTGAAGCAGCTACAAGCATCACACATGACATACTCAATATCACCTTAAATCTTAAATACAAAGCTGTGATCCTGATACTTGGCCAACCCCAACACATTGACTGGTTTTCTATTTCTCCCATTGACCCACCCAAAAATTCACTTGTTACTCAGACCAATGTGTGTATTTTGTATGAATACCTGTATGCTACCGCTTATTGCAATCCACAAACCTACAGTATAGATTGATGTGTGCAAATGTACTGATCCAAAAAACATTGTGTGTATGATACTTGGCATGCACGTTACTCCTGATACCCTGCGTGTTGTGTTGAACACTGACATCTATAAGGTACAGATTCTTAAAATGCCGAAGATCATAGATTCCACCAACTTTCTAAGGTTTCTGTTCTAGTGGCCATGTTGATCAAATATGTTAGAGTAGGCAAAGAAGAGTTTATCTTCCTCACAGTATCAGCCTAGCAGATATCCTAAGGAAGAGTGATTGTTCAATTAGAGATTTCTTCACCTGTCCATTCTATTAATTAAAGTAGTTGAACAGAGTTCACACGACTTGAATAAAATCGAAATTGTATATATATCTACTAGATAAAGCACTGCCGCGAGTGCTATCTATTTTCACGAGGCAAAGCAATTAATCCCACAATTGATCTTGATATGTGTGACTATATAGTGGCACAGAGATAGCAAATGACAAGTTAATGAGATATACGCACTGTTTATAGTGTGTATATCTCTTTATTTTCCTGAAGCAATGCAATAATTTGATATATATATATATGTATATGTAATAGTTGTATCATGTACCCGAGTGATTTGCCTGATATGTACACCCAAGCTCGAGGGCCATTAGGCCCGAGAGCGTGGGTGTACATATCAGGCAAATCACGAGGGCACGTGATACAACTGATATGTACCATGTAGGCTAATAGCCTACTGTGGTGGGCGACTAATCACCCAAGCCAATACGAGACAACCCGCTGGATTTATTATATAGAGAGTCTTGTAAAATTCGATTATGGGTCAGCAGCAAGTAACGTTGCAGTTACGTTTGTTAACATAAACGGGAAAATCCTATGAATATCACGGAAACACTCATTTTTGCGATTTAACAAGTGTTTCAAAGTTGCTACATTGTTTAACCACTGTTTACAATGTTTTCTAAACATCCAGAGGGATAAGCTTCGCTGTAGAGTGGTTACCTCGTGATATACGAAAAGTGGGCGTGGTACGTAATCAAACACGCGGACACACGATTGTAAATTAATCATGACACTAGTTCTCACCTTAAACTTCCGTTTGTCAACTCATAGGGTGGTAAGGGTGTCGAATCGCCTTCGTATGAGTGCTGTAGAATGCAAAATCGGGTTCATGGTTTTCATCACGTGAGTAATAATAAACTCCCACAATCGAATACTGCCAGGATACTTATAAAAACAAACAACGTTACCTCATCAGATATATCAAGGCCATGGTACATTTAAATGTATCATGGCCAGCCATGGTTTATTTTAAATGTACCATAGCCAGCCATGGTTTAACTTAAATGTACCATGGCCAGCCAGGGTTTATAAGATATGTACCCTGAAATTTGGCTTTGAAGTTAGGTGGTTTCATGGTACATAAATATATATGCACTGGCTTTCCTTTGATCTGAGGTGTGAAAGTAGTACATATATGTACTAGATAAAGCACTGCTGTGAGTGTTATATGGGAAATATAGCATGAAAAGAGTGGAAAAGAGACAAATATAGCACGAGGCAAAGCCAATTAAGTGCTATATTTCCCATATAGTACAAGCGAAAGGCAGTGCTTTATCTGGTAAGAGAACTGTCAACTTGAGGTACACACAAGACACACGAAACAATTAGAAACTCACGGGGGAGTGTTATTATCGGTAGAATAGGCATTGCGCCTGTGTTTCGCCTGCATTGCACTGTGCTGCGCCTTCATTAGTCATTTTGTGAATCTAGTCCGTCTTCTCAATACTTAAAGTTTTTGATTGTGGTACTTTAATAAGCATATTTCCGTGATATTCCTAGGACTCGTCGGTTTATGTGAGCAAAACGTACTAAGAACGTTCACTGCTGCTGACCACAAGCAACCATCATCGAAATATTCAAGTGTGCCTATAAATTAAATCCAGTGGGTTGGCTCTTACTGGTTGGGTTGACTGGTCAGCCAGCGCAGTCAGGCTATCAGCCTACACTGGCTTGGTTGATTGGTTGTACTGGCCAGAATGAGTGATTACTCACTCAAAGTAGGCTATCAGCCTACAAAATAGACCTGGCAGTTCTGATATAGAACTGTGGTCTATAAAAGTGTTCTATAACTGCCCAATATAGAACACTTGGGCTTTTATGGCACATATAGAACACTTTTTTGCTTTGATACTCCCACGCAAAGTTCTATATATATATATATATATATCAGTGCCAAGTAATCAAAAGATGAAATGTATCTCACTCAACCTATTAGGGCTTCTCACACGACCCTTATATACCGTCTGGTATGGTAGATGCGTGTTCTTATTAGACATATTCTCTATGAAATTAGTATGAAAGTTCATGGAAAATTCATACCGCAATAGTATGAATTTTTTAACGGATTTATACTACTGCAAAATTTTCATGTAAATTTCATATCATCATACGTATCAAACACTATATAATTATTTCATATAATTTTCATCCTAAAAATTTATGAAATGATGCCATGAAAAAGTTTTTATACACATTACACAACAAGCTTTGCATGAAATTTATATGAAAGCTTTGCAGTAGTATGAATCTATACTATGGCGGTATGGAGGGAAGGCTGGCAACATATTAGTGCTCCAGTGAGATTCAGATGGATTTGTAACTTCCTATGGTAGCAATGGCAGTTTAAGGGGAATTTCCCTAGTCAAACGAATCACCACCAAACCCAAATTAAAAGACTCACCTTCAAGTGTAGATTAAAGTGGTACCAATCTGACAGAAATCCAAATGGGACAGTGCCAGAAAGAATCAGATTTTAAGTAGTATGTAAAAAGTGTTGCACTACACACTACACACTACACTCTACACACTACGCACTACACACTACACTCTACACACTACACACACTACACTCTACACACTACACTCTACACACTACACTCTACACTCTACACACTACACACTACACACACTACACACTACACTCTACACACTACACTCTACACACTACACACTACACTCTACACACTACACTCTACACACTACACACTACACACACACACTACACACTACACACTGCACTCTACACACTACACACTACACACACTACACACTACACTCTACACACTACACTCTACACACTACACACTACACACTACACACACACACACACTACACTCTACACACTACACACTACACTCTACACACTACACACACGCACTACACTCTACACACTACACTCTACACACTACACACTACACTCTACACACTACACTCTACACACTACACTCTACACACTACACTCTACACACTACACACTACACACTACACACTACACTCTACACACTACACTCTACACACTACACTCTACACACTACACTCTACACACTACACTCTACACACCACACACCACACACTACACTCTACACACTACACACTACACTCTACACACACACACACACACTACACACTACACTCTACACACTACACACTACACTCTACACACTACACACTACACACTACACTCTACACACTACACACTACACTCTACACACTACACTCTACACACTACACACTACACACTACACTCTACACACTACACATGACACACTACACTCTACACACACACTACACACTACACTCTACACACTACACACTACACACTACACACTACACTCTACACACACACACACACTACACACTACACATTACACACTACACTCTACACACTACACACTACACACTTACCATACAGATTATGACTATTATACTCCAGTACTCCTCCATGATGCATAGCATCCATGTCTAGTGTCTTAGTATTCAGTCCAATGCTAGACCCCTGGTTGTTGATGTGGTAGGGAGGATTGTTGGGATCAAACTTCAACCCATCATCCACTGATCTTCTCATCTCTTCAGGATGTGAGCTACCAGAACATTCTCCATTACAGAAGTTACTAATCTCATTCATGTCAATCCATAAACCATCAAATTTGAGTAGTGTATTGTAGAAGGTGCTGGTCTGGTAACAAACAAGTTTACACGTCTATAGCATGCCTAACACATGTGATCATCTCAGCAAACCCCCACCTAGTGTTCACAAGCATACATACACTTTAAGAAAACAAAAAAAATGGTGAAATTATCCATGTAGCATGCAAGTTTTAATCACACCATTTCTCAGGGTAGCAAGTCTCAAAGCAATCAAACCTATACACGGAGAGTTGGAATATCCTTGTTAGCCTCAATGGTGTGCATGTCATGTGCATTTGTTTACGATGTGGTAGACATTCATTTTTCATTTAAAGTATTTGTATGAGTAAGTGGCTACAGGGCTAAACCTTTGTTGATTTCCCAATCCATGGTGAACATTAAAGTCAATCTGTAGCCCAATGCAAATGGAAGTTAACTATTGCCAATCAAAGTGCCAGTAATTTATTTTCAGTGTAGCAATCACTGTGCAAATGGACTTACTACTGTCTAGCACTATAAT